>NW_026610584.1:0-220226 GCF_029499605.1 Hyla sarda
CTTACTACTGGGGTGACACACTGTAACAAACCTCCTTATTTAATCTCCTTACTACTGGGGTGACACAAAGTAACAAACCTCCTGCCCATGTAATCTTATTACTACTAGGGTGACACACTGTGACAAACCTCATAATGTTAATAACTTATTACTATGGTGAAACACTGTAACAAACCTCATCCTCATTTTATTAACTTACTACTGGGGTGACACACTGTAACAAACCCCATCCTCATATTATTAACTTACTACTGGGTGACAAACTGTAAAAAAAAAAAAAAAAAAAAAAACCTTGTCATGTAATCACCTTACGACTGGGGTGACACACTGTAACAAACCTCCTAATGTTAATAATTTATTACTGGGGTGAAACACTGTAACAAACCTTCTCATCATGTAATCTCCTTACTACTGGGGTGACACACTGTAACAAACCTCCTCCACATGTTATTAACTTACTACTGGGGTGACACACTGTAACAAACCTTCTACTCGTGCAATCTCCTTTCTAATGGGATGACACACTGTAACAAAACTTCTCCTCATGTAATCTCCTTTCTACTGGGGTGACACACTGTAACAAACCTCCTCACGTTATTAACTTATTACTGGGGTGACACACTGTAACAAACCTCCTCATCAAGTAATCTCTTTACTACTGGGGTGACACACTGTAACAAAACTTCCCCTCATGTAATCTCATTTCTACTGGGGTGACCCACTAAAACAAACCCCATCTTCATGTTATTAACTTACTACTGGGGTTACACACAGTAACAAACCTACTCCCCATGTAATCTCCTTACTAATTGCGTGACACACTGTAACAAACCTCCTCCTCATTTTTTTTCTCCTAACTACTGGGGTGACACACTGTAACAAACCCCATCCTCATATTATTAACTTACTACTGGGTGACAAACTGTAAAAAAAAACAAAAAACCTTGTCATGTAATCACCTTACGACTGGGGTGACACACTGTAACAAACCCCATTCTTATATTATTAACTTACTACTGGGGTGACCCACTGTAACAAACCCAATCTTCATGTTATTAACTTACTACTGGGGTGACACACAGTAACAAACCTACTCCCCATGTAATCTCCTTACTACTTGGGTGACACACTGTAACAAACCTCCTCCTCATTTTTTCTCCTAACTACTGGGGTGACACACTGTAACAAACCTCATCCTCATGTAATCTCCCTTACTACTGGGGTGACACACTGTAACAAACGCCCACCTCATGTAATCTCCTTACTACTGGGGTGACACAAAGTAACAAACCTCCTGCCCATGTAATCTTATTACTACTAGGGTGACACACTGTAACAAACCTCCTCCACATGTAATCTTATTACTACTGGGGTGATACACTGTAACAAACCTCCTCCACATGTTATTAACTTACTACTAGGGTGACACACTGTAACAAACCTTTTCCTCATGTATTCTCCTTTCTACTGGGGTGACATACTGTAACAAAACTTCTCCTCATGTAATCTCCTTTCTACTTGGGTGACACACTGTAACAAACCTCCTCATGTTATTAACGTATTACTGGGGTGACACACTGTAACAAAACTTCTCCTCATGTAATCTCGTTTCTACTGGGTTGACCCACTGTAACAAACCCCATCTTCATGTTATTAACTTACTACTGGGGTGACACACAGTAACAAACCTACTCCCCATGTAATCTCCTTACTACTTGGGTGACACACTGTAACAAACACCCTCCTCATGTAATCTCCTTACTACTGGGGTGATACACTGTAATAAACCTTCTCCTTATGTAATCTCCTTACTACTGGGGTGACACACTGTAACAAACCTCATCCTCATGTCATATCCATACTACCGGGGTGACACACTATAACCAACCTCATCCTCATTTTATTAACTTACTACTGGGGTGACACACTGTAACAAACCCCCTCCTCATGTAAACTCCTTACTACGGGGTGACACACTGTAACAAACCTCTCCTCATGTAATCTCCTTACTACTGGGGTGACACAAAGTAACAAACCCCCTCCACATGTAATCTCCTTACTACTGGGGTGACACACTGTAACAAACCTCCTTATTTAATCTCCTTACTACTGGGGTGACACAAAGTAACAAACCTCCTGCCCATGTAATCTTATTACTACTAGGGTGACACACTGTAACAAACCTCCTAATGTTAATAACTTATTACTGGGGTGAAACACTGTAACAAACCTCCTCCACATGTTATTAACTTACTACTGGGGTGAAACACTGTAACAAACCTTCTCCTCGTGCAATCTCCTTTCTACTGGGATGACACACTGTAACAAAACCCCTCCTCATGTAAACTCCTTACTACGGGGTGACACACTGTAACAAACCTCTCCTCATGTAATCTCCTTACTACTGGGGTGACACAAAGTAACAAACCCCCTCCTCATGTAATCTCCTTACTACTGGGGTGACACACTGTAACAAACCTCCTTATTTAATCTCCTTACTACTGGGGTGACACAAAGTAACAAACCTCCTGCCCATGTAATCTCCTTTCTACTGGAGTGACACACTGTAACAAACCTCATCATGTTATTAACTTATTACTGGGGTGACACACTGTAAAAAACCTCCTCATCATGTAATCTCTTTACTACTGAGGTGACACACTGTAACAAAACTTCCCCTCATGTAATCTCGTTTCTACTGGGGTGACCCACTGAAACAAACCCCATTTTCATGTTATTAACTTACTACTGGGGTGACACACAATAACAAACCTACTCCCCATGTAATCTCCTTACTACTTGGGTGACACACTGTAACAAACCTCCTCCTTATTTTTTTCTCCTAACTACTGGGTTGACACACTGTAACAAACCCCATCCTCATATTATTAACTTACTACTGGGTGACAAACTGTAAAAAAAAAAAAAAAAAACCTTGTCATGTAATCACCTTACGACTGGGGTGGCAAACTGTAACAAACCTCCTAATGTTAATAACTTATTACTGGGGTGACACACTGTAACAAACCTTCTCATCATGTAATCTCCTTACTACTGGGGTGACACACTGTAACAAACCTCCTCCACATGTTATTAACTTACTACTGGGGTGACACACTGTAACAAACCTTCTCCTCGTGCAATCTCCTTTCTACTGGGATGACACACTGTAACAAAACTTCCCCTCATGTAATCTACTTTCTACTGGGGTGACACACTGTAACAAACCTCCTCACGTTATTAATTTATTACTGGGGTGACACACTGTAACAAACCTCCTCATCAAGTAATCTCTTTACTACTGGGGTGACACACTGTAACAAACCTCCTAATGTTAATAACTTATTACTGGGGTGACACACTGTAACAAACCTTCTCATCATGCAATCTCCTTACTACTGGGGTGATACACTGTAACAAACCTCCTCCACATGTTATTAACTTACTACTAGGGTGACACACTGTAACAAACCTTCTCCTCATGTATTCTCCTTTCTACTGGGGTGACATACTGTAACAAAACTTCTCCTCATGTAATCTCCTTTCTACTGGGGTGACACACTGTAACAAATCTCCTCATGTTATTAACGTATTACTGGGGTGACACACTGTAACAAAACTTCTCCCCATGTAATCTCGTTTCTACTGGGTTGACCCACTGTAACAAACCCCATCTTCATGTTATTAACTTACTACTGGGGTGACACACAGTAACAAACCTACTCCCGATGTAATCTCCTTACTACTTGGGTGACACACTGTAAAAAACACCCTCCTCATGTAATCTCCTTACTACTGGGGTGATACACTGTAATAAACCTTCTCCTTATGGAATCTCCTTACTACGGGGTGACACACTGTAACAAACCTCATCCTCATGTCATATCCTTACTACCGGGGTGACACACTATAACCAACCTCATCCTCATTTTATTAACTTACTACTGCGGTGACACACTGTAACAAAACCCCTCCTCATGTAATCTCCTTACTACGGGGTGACACACTGTAACAAACCTCTCCTCATGTAATCTTCTTACTACTGGGGTGACACAAAGTAACAAACCCCCTCCTCATGTAATCTCCTTACTACTGGGGTGACACACTGTAACAAACCTCCTTATTTAATCTCCTTACTACTGGGGTGACACAAAGTAACAAACCTCCTGCCCATGTAATCTTATTACTACTAGGGTGACACACTGTAACAAACCTCCTAATGTTAATAACTTATTACTGGGGTGAAACACTGTAACAAACCTCCTCCACATGTTATTAACTTACTACTGGGGTGAAACACTGTAACAAACCTTCTCCTCGTGCAATCTCCTTTCTACTGGGATGACACACTGTAACAAAACCCCCTCCTCATGTAATCTCCTTACTACGGGGTGACACACTGTAACAAACCTCTCCTCATGTAATCTCCTTACTACTGGGGTGACACAAAGTAACAAACCCCCTCCTCATGTAATCTCCTTACTACTGGGGTGACACACTGTAACAAACCTCCTTATTTAATCTCCTTACTACTGGGGTGACACAAAGTAACAAACCTCCTGCCCATGTAATCTCCTTTCTACTGGAGTGACACACTGTAACAAACCTCATCATGTTATTAACTTATTACTGGGGTGACACACTGTAACAAACCTCCTCATCATGTAATCTCTTTACTACTGGGGTGACACACTGTAACAAAACTTCCCCTCATGTAATCTCGTTTCTACTGGGGTGACCCACTGAAACAAACCCCATTTTCATGTTATTAACTTACTACTGGGGTGACACACAATAACAAACCTACTCCCCATGTAATCTCCTTACTACTTGGGTGACACACTGTAACAAACCTCCTCCTTATTTTTTTCTCCTAACTACTGGGGTGACACACTGTAACAAACCCCATCCTCATATTATTAACTTACTACTGGGTGACAAACTGTAAAAAAAATACAAAAAAAAAACCTTGTCATGTAATCACCTTACGACTGGGGTGACACACTGTAACAAACCTCCTAATGTTAATAACTTATTACTGGGGTGACACACTGTAACAAACCTTCTTATCATGTAATCTCCTTACTACTGGGGTGACACACTGTAACAACCTCCTCCACATGTTATTAACTTACTACTGGGGTGACACACCGTAACAAACCTTCTACTCGTTCAATCTCCTTTCTATTGGGATGACACACTGTAACAAAACTTCCCCTCATGTAATCTACTTTCTACTGGGGTGACACACTGTAAAAAACCTCCTCACGTTATTAACTTATTACTGGGGTGACACACTGTAACAAACCTCCTCATCAAGTAATCTCTTTACTACTGGGGTGACACACTGTAACAAAACTTCCCCTCATGTAATCTCGTTTCTACTGGGGTGACCCACTGAAACAAACCCCATCTTCATGTTATTAACTTACTACTAGGGTGACACACAGTAACAAACCTACTCCCATGTAATCTCCTTACTACTTGGGTGACACACTGTAACAAACCTCCTCCTCATTTTTTTTCTCCTAACTACTGGGGTGACACACTGTAACAAACCCCATCCTCATATGATTAACTTACTACTGGGTGACAAACTGTAAAAAAAAAAAAACCTTGTCATGTAATCACCTTACGACTGGGGTGACACACTGTAACAAACCCCATTCTTATATTATTAACTTACTACTGGGGTGACCCACTGTAACAAACCCAATCTTCATGTTATTAACTTACTACTGGGGTGACACACAGTAACAAACCTACTCCCCATGTAATCTCCTTACTACTTGGGTGACACACTGTAACAAACCTCCTCCTCATTTTTTCTCTTAATTACTGGGGTGACACACTGTAACAAACCTCATCCTCATGTAATCTCCCTTACTACTGGGGTGACACACTGTAACAAACGCCCACCTCATGTAATCTCCTTACTACTGGGGTGACACAAAGTAACAAACCTCCTGCCCATGTAATCTTATTACTACTAGGGTGACACACTGTAACAAACCTCCTCCACATGTTATTAACTTACTACTAGGGTGACACACTGTAACAAACCTTTTCCTCATGTATTCTCCTTTCTACTGGGGTGACATACTGTAACAAAACTTCTCCTCATGTAATCTCCTTTCTACTTGGGTGACACACTGTAACAAACCTCCTCCACATGTTATTAACTTACTACTGGGGTGACACACTGTAACAAACCTTCTTCTCGTGCAATCTCCTTTCTAATGGGATGACACACTGTAACAAAACTTCTCCTCATGTAATCTCCTTTCTACTGGGGTGACACACTGTAACAAAACTTCCCCTCATGTAATCTCGTTTCTACTGGGGTGACCCACTGAAACAAACCCCATTTTCATGTTATTAACTTACTACTGGGGTGACACACAATAACAAACCTACTCCCCATGTAATCTCCTTACTACTTGGGTGACACACTGTAACAAACCTCCTCCTTATTTTTTTCTCCTAACTACTGGGGTGACACACTGTAACAAACCCCATCCTCATATTATTATCTTACTACTGGGTGACAAACTGTAAAAAAAAAAAAAAAACCTTGTCATGTAATCACCTTACGACTGGGGTGGCACACTGTAACAAACCTCCTAATGTTAATAACTTATTACTGGGGTGACACACTGTAACAAACCTTCTCATCATGTAATCTCCTTACTACTGGGGTGACACACTGTAACAAACCTCCTCCACATGTTATTAACTTACTACTGGGGTGACACACTGTAACAAACCTTCTCCTCGTGCAATCTCCTTTCTACTGGGATGACACACTGTAACAAAACTTCCCCTCATGTAATCTACTGGGGTGACACACTGTAACAAACCTCCTCACGTTATTAACTTATTACTGGGGTGACACACTGTAACAAACCTCCTCATCAAGTAATCTCTTTACTACTGGGGTGACACACTGTAACAAAACTTCCCCTCATGTAATCTCGTTTCTACTGGGGTGAACCACTGAAACAAACCCCATCTTCATGTTATTAACTTACTACTGGGGTGACACACAGTAACAAACCTACTCCCCATGTAATCTCCTTACTGTTACGCCGAGCGCTCCGGGTCCCCGCTCCTCCCCGGAGCGCTCGCTTCTCTCTCGCTACCGCAGCGCTCCGGGCAGCTCCACTGACCCGGTGCGCTGCGATACCGTCTCCAGCCGGGATGCGATTCGCGATGCGGGTAGCGCCCGCTCGTGATGCGCATCCCGGCTCCCGTATCTGACTCGCTCTCCGTCTGTCCTGTCCCGGCGCGCGCGGCCCCGCTCCCTAGGGCGCGCGCGCGCCGGGTCTCTGCGATTTAAAGGGCCACTGCGCCGCTGATTGGCGCAGTGGTTCCAATTAGTGTGTTCACCTGTGCACTCCCTATTTATACCTCACTTCCCCTTCACTCCCTCGCCGGATCTTGTTGCCATTGTGCCAGTGAAAGCGTTTCCTTGTGTGTTCCTAGCCTGTGTTCCAGACCTCCTGCCGTTGCCCCTGACTACGATTCTTGCTGCCTGCCCCGACCTTCTGCTACGTCCGACCTTGCTTCTGTCTACTCCCTTGTACCGCGCCTATCTTCAGCAGTCAGAGAGGTTGAGCCGTTGCTAGTGGATACGACCTGGTCACTACCGCCGCAGCAAGACCATCCCGCTTTGCGGCGGGCTCTGGTGAAAACCAGTAGTGACTTAGAACCGATCCACTAGCACGGTCCACGCCAATCCCTCTCTGGCACAGAGGATCCACTACCTGCCAGCCGGCATCGCGACAGTAGATCCGGCCATGGATCCCGCTGAAGTTCCTCTGCCAGTTGTCGCCGACCTCACCACGGTGGTCGCCCAGCAGTCACAACAGATAGCGCAACAAGGCCAACAGCTGTCTCAACTGACCGTGATGCTACAGCAGCTACTACCACAGCTTCAGCAATCATCTCCTCCGCCAGCTCCTGCACCTCCTCCGCAGCGAGTGGCCGCTTCTGGTCTACGACTATCCTTGCCGGATAAATTTGATGGGGACTCTAAATTCTGCCGTGGCTTTCTTTCCCAATGTTCCCTGCACTTGGAGATGATGTCGGACCAGTTCCCTACTGAAAGGTCTAAGGTGGCTTTCGTAGTCAGCCTTCTGTCTGGAAAAGCTCTGTCATGGGCCACACCGCTCTGGGACCGCAATGACCCCGTCACTGCCTCTATACACTCCTTCTTCTCAGAAATTCGAAGTGTCTTTGAGGAACCTGCCCGAGCCTCTTCTGCTGAGACTGCCCTGTTGAACCTGGTCCAGGGTAATTCTTCCGTTGGCGAGTACGCCGTACAATTCCGTACTCTTGCTTCAGAATTATCCTGGAATAATGAGGCCCTCTGCGCGACCTTTAAAAAAGGCCTATCCAGCAACATTAAAGATGTTCTGGCCGCACGAGAAATCCCTGCTAACCTACATGAACTCATCCATCTTGCCACTCGCATTGACATGCGTTTTTCCGAAAGGCGTCAGGAGCTCCGCCAGGATATGGACTTTGTTCGCACAAGACGTTTTTTCTCCCCGGCTCCTCTCTCCTCTGGTCCCCTGCAATCCGTTTCTGTGCCTCCCGCCGTGGAGGCTATGCAGGTCGACCGGTCTCGCCTGACACCTCAAGAGAGGACACGACGCCGCATGGAGAATCTCTGTCTGTACTGTGCCAGTACCGAACACTTCCTGAAGGATTGTCCTATCCGTCCTCCCCGCCTGGAAAGATGTACGCTGACTCCGCACAAAGGTGAGACAGTCCTTGATGTCTACTCTGCTTCTCCACGTCTTACTGTGCCTGTGCGGATATCTGCCTCTGCCTTCTCCTTCTCTACTATGGCCTTCTTGGATTCCGGATCTGCAGGAAATTTTATTTTGGCCTCTCTCGTCAACAGGTTCAACATCCCAGTGACCAGTCTCGCCAGACCCCTCTACATCAATTGTGTAAACAATGAAAGATTGGATTGTACCATACGTTTCCGCACGGAGCCCCTTCTAATGTGCATCGGACCTCATCACGAGAAGATTGAATTTTTGGTCCTCCCCAATTGCACTTCCGAAATCCTCCTTGGACTACCCTGGCTTCAACTCCATTCCCCAACCCTGGATTGGTCCACTGGGGAGATCAAGAGTTGGGGGCCCTCTTGTTTCAAGAACTGCCTAAAACCGGTTCCCAGTACCCCTTGCCGTGACTCTGTGGTTCCCCCTGTAACCGGTCTCCCTAAGGCCTATATGGACTTTGCGGATGTTTTTTGCAAAAAACAAGCTGAGACTCTACCTCCTCACAGGCCTTATGATTGTCCTATTGACCTCCTCCCGGGCACTACTCCACCCCGGGGCAGAATCTATCCTCTGTCCGCCCCAGAGACTCTTGCTATGTCGGAGTACATCCAGGAAAATTTAAAAAAAGGCTTTATCCGTAAATCCTCCTCTCCTGCCGGAGCCGGATTTTTCTTTGTGTCCAAAAAAGATGGCTCTCTACGCCCTTGCATTGACTACCGCGGTCTTAATAAAATCACGATAAAGAACCGCTACCCTCTACCCCTCATCTCTGAACTCTTTGATCGCCTCCAAGGTGCCCACATCTTTACCAAACTGGACTTAAGAGGTGCTTATAATCTCATCCGCATCAGAGAGGGGGATGAATGGAAAACGGCATTTAACACTAGAGATGGACACTTTGAGTATCTGGTCATGCCCTTTGGCCTGTGCAACGCCCCTGCCGTCTTCCAAGACTTTGTTAATGAAATTTTTCGTGATCTCTTATACTCCTGTGTTGTTGTATATCTGGACGATATCCTGATTTTTTCTGCCAATCTAGAAGAACACCGCCAGCATGTCCGTATGGTTCTTCAGAGACTTCGTGACAATCAACTTTATGCCAAGATAGAGAAATGTCTGTTTGAATGCCAATCTCTTCCTTTCCTAGGATACTTGGTCTCTGGCCAGGGACTACAAATGGATCCAGACAAACTCTCTGCTGTCTTAGATTGGCCACGCCCCTCCGGACTCCGTGCTATCCAACGTTTTTTGGGGTTCGCCAATTATTACAGGCAATTTATTCCACATTTTTCTACCGTTGTGGCCCCTATCGTGGCTTTAACCAAAAAAAATGCCAATCCCAAGTCTTGGCCTCCTCAAGCGGAAGACGCCTTTAAACGGCTCAAGTCTGCCTTTTCTTCGGCTCCCGTGCTCTCCAGACCTGACCCATCTAAACCCTTCCTATTGGAGGTTGATGCCTCCTCTGTAGGAGCTGGAGCGGTCCTTCTACAAAAAAATTCTTCCGGGCATGCTGTTACTTGTGGTTTTTTTTCTAGGACCTTCTCTCCGGCGGAGAGGAACTACTCCATCGGGGATCGAGAGCTTCTAGCCATTAAATTAGCACTTGAGGAATGGAGGCATCTGCTGGAGGGATCAAGATTTCCTGTTATTATTTACACCGATCACAAGAACCTCTCCTATCTCCAGTCTGCCCAACGGCTGAATCCTCGCCAGGCCAGGTGGTCTCTGTTCTTTGCCCGATTTAATTTTGAAATTCACTTTCGGCCTGCCGATAAGAACATTAGGGCCGATGCTCTCTCTCGTTCCTCGGATGCCTCGGAAGTCGAACTCTCTCCGCAACACATCATTCCTCCTGACTGCCTGATCTCCACTTCTCCAGCCTCCATCAGGCAAACTCCTCCAGGAAAGACCTTCGTCTCTCCACGCCAACGCCTCGGAATCCTCAAATGGGGTCACTCCTCCCATCTCGCAGGTCATACAGGCATCAAGAAATCTGTGCAACTCATCTCTCGCTTCTATTGGTGGCCGACTCTGGAGACGGATGTCGTGGACTTTGTGCGAGCCTGCACTGTCTGTGCTCGGGATAAGACTCCTCGCCAGAAGCCCGCTGGTTTTCTTCATCCTCTGCCTGTCCCCGAACAGCCTTGGTCTCTGATTGGTATGGATTTTATTACTGACCTACCCCCATCCCGTGGCAACACTGTTGTTTGGGTGGTCGTTGATCGATTCTCCAAGATGGCACATTTCATCCCTCTTCCTGGTCTTCCTTCAGCGCCTCAGTTGGCTAAACAATTTTTTGTACACATTTTTCGTCTTCACGGGTTGCCCACACAAATAGTCTCGGATAGAGGCGTCCAATTCGTGTCAAAATTCTGGAGGGCTCTCTGTAAACAACTCAAGATTAAATTAAACTTTTCTTCTGCATATCATCCTCAATCCAATGGACAAGTAGAAAGAATTAACCAGGTCTTGGGTGATTATTTACGACATTTTGTTTCCTCCCGCCAGGATGATTGGGCAGATCTTCTACCATGGGCCGAATTCTCGTATAACTTTAGAGTCTCTGAATCTTCCTCCAAATCCCCATTTTTCGTGGTGTACGGCCGTCACCCTCTTCCCCCCCTCCCTACTCCCTTGCCCTCTGGTTTGCCCGCGGTAGATGAAGTGACTCGTGATCTTTCCACCATATGGAAAGAGACCCAAGTTTCTCTTTTACAGGCTTCATCTCGCATGAAAAAGTTTGCCGACAAGAAAAGAAGAGCTCCCCCCATTTTTGCTCCCGGAGACAAGGTATGGCTCTCCGCTAAATATGTCCGCTTTCGTGTCCCCAGTTACAAACTGGGTCCACGCTATCTTGGTCCCTTCAAAGTCTTGTGCCAAATTAATCCTGTCTCTTACAAACTTCTTCTTCCCCCTTCTCTCCGTATTCCTAATGCCTTTCATGTCTCTCTTCTTAAACCACTCATCATCAACCGTTTCTCTCCCAAATTAGTTTCTCCCACTCCTGTCTCCGGTTCTTCTGACGTCTTCTCAGTGAAAGAGATACTGGCCTCCAAGACGGTCAGAGGAAAAAAGATCTTTTTGGTGGATTGGGAGGGCTGTGGACCTGAAGAGAGATCCTGGGAACCTGAGGACAACATCCTAGACAAAAGTCTGCTCCTCAGGTTCTCAGGCTCTAAGAAGAGGGGGAGACCCAAGGGGGGGGGTACTGTTACGCCGAGCGCTCCGGGTCCCCGCTCCTCCCCGGAGCGCTCGCTTCTCTCTCGCTACCGCAGCGCTCCGGGCAGCTCCACTGACCCGGTGCGCTGCGATACCGTCTCCAGCCGGGATGCGATTCGCGATGCGGGTAGCGCCCGCTCGCGATGCGCATCCCGGCTCCCGTATCTGACTCGCTCTCCGTCTGTCCTGTCCCGGCGCGCGCGGCCCCGCTCCCTAGGGCGCGCGCGCGCCGGGTCTCTGCGATTTAAAGGGCCACTGCGCCGCTGATTAGCGCAGTGGTTCCAATTAGTGTGTTCACCTGTGCACTCCCTATTTATACCTCACTTCCCCTTCACTCCCTCGCCGGATCTTGTTGCCATTGTGCCAGTGAAAGCGTTTCCTTGTGTGTTCCTAGCCTGTGTTCCAGACCTCCTGCCGTTGCCCCTGACTACGATTCTTGCTGCCTGCCCCGACCTTCTGCTACGTCCGACCTTGCTTCTGTCTACTCCCTTGTACCGCGCCTATCTTCAGCAGTCAGAGAGGTTGAGCCGTTGCTAGTGGATACGACCTGGTCACTACCGCCGCAGCAAGACCATCCCGCTTTGCGGCGGGCTCTGGTGAAAACCAGTAGTGACTTAGAACCGATCCACTAGCACGGTCCACGCCAATCCCTCTCTGGCACAGAGGATCCACTACCTGCCAGCCGGCATCGTGACACTTACTACTTGGGTGACACACTGTAACAAACCTCCTCCTCATTTTTTTTCTCCTAACTACTGGGGTGACACACTGTAACAAACCCCATCCTCATATTATTAACTTACTACTGGGTGACAAACTGTAAAAAAAAAAACCTTGTCATGTAATCACCTTACGACTGGGGTGACACACTGTAACAAACCCCATTCTTATATTTTTAACTTACTACTGGGGTGACCCACTGTAACAAACCCAATCTTCATGTTATTAACTTACTACTGGGGTGACACACAGGAACAAACCTACTCCCCATGTAATCTCCTTACTACTTGGGTGACACACTGTAACAAACCTCCTCCTCATTTTTTCTCCTAACTACTGGGGTGACACACTGTAACAAACCTCATCCTCATGTAATCTCCCTTACTACTGGGGTGACACACTGTAACAAACGCCCTCCTCATGTAATCACCTTATTACTGGGGTGACAAACTGTAACAAACCTCCTTATTTAATCTCCTTACTACTGGGGTGACACAAAGTAACAAACCTCCTGCCCATGTAATCTTATTACTACTAGGGTGACACACTGTAACAAACCTCCTCCACATGTAATCTTATTACTACTGGGGTGATACACTGTAACAAACCTCCTTCACATGTTATTAACTTACTACTAGGGTGACACACTGTAACAAACCTTTTCCTCATGTATTCTCCTTTCTACTGGGGTGACATACTGTAACAAAACTTTTCCTCATGTAATCTCCTTTCTACTTGGGTGACACACTGTAAAAAACCTCCTCATGTTATTAACGTATTACTGGGGTGACACACTGTAACAAAACTTCTCCTCATGTAATCTCGTTTCCACTGGGTTGACCCACTGTAACAAACCCCATCTTCATGGAATTAACTTACCACTGGGGTGACACACAGTAACAAACCTACTCCCCATGTAATCTCCTTTCTACTGGGATGACACACTGTAACAAAACCCCTCCTCATGTAAACTCCTTACTACGGGGTGACACACTGTAACAAACCTCTCCTCATGTAATCTCCTTACTACTGGGGTGACACAAAGTAACAAACCCCCTCCTCATGTAATCTCCTTACTACTGGGGTGACACACTGTAAAAAACCTCCTTATTTAATCTCCTTACTACTGGGGTGACACAAAGTAACAAACCTCCTGCCCATGTAATCTTATTACTACTAGGGTGACACACTGTAACAAACCTCCTAATGTTAATAACTTATTACTGGGGTGAAACACTGTAACAAACCTCCTCCACATGTTATTAACTTACTACTGGGGTGAAACACTGTAACAAACCTTCTCCTCGTGCAATCTCCTTTCTATTGGGATGACACACTGTAACAAAACCCCCTCCTCATGTAATCTCCTTACTACGGGGTGACACACTGTAACAAACCTCTCCTCATGTAATCTCCTTACTACTGGTGTGACACAAAGTAACAAACCCCCTCCTCATGTAATCTCCTTACTACTGGGGTGACACACTGTAACAAACCTCCTTATTTAATCTCCTTACTACTGGGGTGACACAAAGTAACAAACCTCCTGCCCATGTAATCTCGTTTCTACTGGAGTGACACACTGTAACAAACCTCATCATGTTATTAACTTATTACTGGGGTGACACACTGTAACAAACCTCCTCATCATGTAATCTCTTTACTACTGGGGTGACACACTGTAACAAAACTTCCCCTCATGTAATCTCGTTTCTACTGGGGTGACCCACTGAAACAAACCACATTTTCATGTTATTAACTTACTACTGGGGTGACACACAATAACAAACCTACTCCCCATGTAATCTCCTTACTACTTGGGTGACACACTGTAACAAACCTCCTCCTTAATTTTTTTCTCCTAACTACTGGGGTGACACACTGTAACAAACCCCATCCTCATATTATTAACTTACTACTGGGTGACAAACTGTAAAAAAAAAAAAAAAACCTTGTCATGTAATCACCTTACGACTGGGGTGACACACTGTAACAAACCTCCTAATGTTAATAATTTATTACTGGGGTGACACACTGTAACAAACCTTCTCATCATGTAATCTCCTTACTACTGGGTTGACACACTGTAACAAACCTCCTCCACATGTTATTAACTTACTACTGGGTTGACACACTGTAACAAACTTTCTCCTCGTGCAATCTCCTTTCTAATGGGATGACACACTGTAACAAAACTTCTCCTCATGTAATCTCCTTTCTACTGGGGTGACACACTGTAACTAACCTCCTCACGTTATTAACTTATTACTGGGGTGACATACTGTAACATACCTCCTCATCAAGTAATCTCTTTACTACTGGGGTGACACACTGTAACAAAACTTCCCCTCATGTAATCTCATTTCTACTGGGGTGACCCACTAAAACAAACCCCATCTTCATGTTATTAACTTACTACTGGGGTTACACACAGTAACAAACCTACTCCCCATGTAATCTCCTTACTACTTGCGTGACACACTGTAACAAACCTCCTCCTCATTTTTTTTCTCCTAACTACTGGGGTGACACACTGTAACAAACCCCATCCTCATATTATTAACTTACTACTGGGTGACAAACTGTAAAAAAAAAAAAAACCTTGTCATGTAATCACCTTACAACTGGGGTGACACACTGTAACAAACCCCATTCTTATATTATTAACTTACTACTGGGGTGACCCACTGTAACAAACCCAATCTTCATGTTATTAACTTACTACTGGGGTGACACACAGTAACAAACCTACTCCCCATGTAATCTCCTTACTACTTGGGTGACACACTCTAACAAACCTCCTCCTCATGTAATCTCCTTACTACTGGGGTGACACAAAGTAACAAACCCCCTCCTCATGTAATCTCCTTACAACTGGGGTGACACACTGTAACAAACCTCCTTATTTAATCTCCTTACTACTGGGGTGACACAAAGTAACAAACCTCCTGCCCATGTAATCTCCTTTCTACTGGAGTGACACACTGTAACAAACCTCATCATGTTATTAACTTATTACTGGGGTGACACACTGTAACAAACCTCCTCATCATGTAATCTTTTTACTACTGGGGTGACACACTGTAACAAAACTTCCCCTCATGTAATCTCGTTTCTACTGGGATGACCCACTGAAACAAACCCCATTTTCATGTTATTAACTTACTACTGGGGTGACAAACTGTTAAAAAAAAAAAAAAAAAACCTTGTCATGTAATCACCTTACGACTGGGGTGACACACTGTAACAAACCTCCTCCTTATTTTTTTCTCCTAACTACTGGGGTGACACACTGTAACAAACCCCATCCTCATATTATTAACTTACTACTGGGTGACAAACTGTAAAAAAAAAAAAAAAAAACCTTGTCATGTAATCACCTTACGACTGGGTTGACACACTGTAACAAACCTCCTAATGTTAATAACTTATTACTGGGGTGACACACTGTAACAAACCTTCTCATCATGTAATCTCCTTACTACTGGGGTGACACACTGTAACAAACCTCCTCCACATGTTATTAACTTACTACTGGGGTGACACACTGTAACAAACCTTCTCCTCGTGCAATCTCCTTTCTACTGGGATGACACACTGTAACAAAACTTCTCCTCATGTAATCTTCTTTCTACTGGGGTGACACACTGTAACAAACCTCCTCACGTTATTAACTTATTACTGGGGTGACACACTGTAACAAACCTCCTCATCAAGTAATCTCTTTACTACTGGGGTGACACACTATAACAAAACTTCCCCTCATGTAATCTCATTTCTACTGGGGTGACCCACTGAAACAAACCACATTTTCATGTTATTAACTTACTACTGGGGTGACACACAATAACAAACCTACTCCCCATGTAATCTCCTTACTACTTGGGTGACACACTGTAACAAACCTCCTCCTTAATTTTTTTCTCCTAACTACTGGGGTGACACACTGTAACAAACCCCATCCTCATATTATTAACTTACTACTGGGTGACAAACTGTAAAAAAAAAAAAAAAACCTTGTCATGTAATCACCTTACGACTGGGGTGACACACTGTAACAAACCTCCTAATGTTAATAATTTATTACTGGGGTGACACACTGTAACAAACCTTCTCATCATGTAATCTCCTTACTACTGGGTTGACACACTGTAACAAACCTCCTCCACATGTTATTAACTTACTACTGGGTTGACACACTGTAACAAACTTTCTCCTCGTGCAATCTCCTTTCTAATGGGATGACACACTGTAACAAAACTTCTCCTCATGTAATCTCCTTTCTACTGGGGTGACACACTGTAACTAACCTCCTCACGTTATTAACTTATTACTGGGGTGACATACTGTAACATACCTCCTCATCAAGTAATCTCTTTACTACTGGGGTGACACACTGTAACAAAACTTCCCCTCATGTAATCTCATTTCTACTGGGGTGACCCACTAAAACAAACCCCATCTTCATGTTATTAACTTACTACTGGGGTTACACACAGTAACAAACCTACTCCCCATGTAATCTCCTTACTACTTGCGTGACACACTGTAACAAACCTCCTCCTCATTTTTTTTCTCCTAACTACTGGGGTGACACACTGTAACAAACCCCATCCTCATATTATTAACTTACTACTGGGTGACAAACTGTAAAAAAAAAAAAAACCTTGTCATGTAATCACCTTACAACTGGGGTGACACACTGTAACAAACCCCATTCTTATATTATTAACTTACTACTGGGGTGACCCACTGTAACAAACCCAATCTTCATGTTATTAACTTACTACTGGGGTGACACACAGTAACAAACCTACTCCCCATGTAATCTCCTTACTACTTGGGTGACACACTCTAACAAACCTCCTCCTCATGTAATCTCCTTACTACTGGGGTGACACAAAGTAACAAACCCCCTCCTCATGTAATCTCCTTACAACTGGGGTGACACACTGTAACAAACCTCCTTATTTAATCTCCTTACTACTGGGGTGACACAAAGTAACAAACCTCCTGCCCATGTAATCTCCTTTCTACTGGAGTGACACACTGTAACAAACCTCATCATGTTATTAACTTATTACTGGGGTGACACACTGTAACAAACCTCCTCATCATGTAATCTTTTTACTACTGGGGTGACACACTGTAACAAAACTTCCCCTCATGTAATCTCGTTTCTACTGGGATGACCCACTGAAACAAACCCCATTTTCATGTTATTAACTTACTACTGGGGTGACAAACTGTAAAAAAAAAAAAAAAAAACCTTGTCATGTAATCACCTTACGACTGGGGTGACACACTGTAACAAACCTCCTCCTTATTTTTTTCTCCTAACTACTGGGGTGACACACTGTAACAAACCCCATCCTCATATTATTAACTTACTACTGGGTGACAAACTGTAAAAAAAAAACAAAAAAAACCTTGTCATGTAATCACCTTACGACTGGGTTGACACACTGTAACAAACCTCCTAATGTTAATAACTTATTACTGGGGTGACACACTGTAACAAACCTTCTCATCATGTAATCTCCTTACTACTGGGGTGACACACTGTAACAAACCTCCTCCACATGTTATTAACTTACTACTGGGGTGACACACTGTAACAAACCTTCTCCTCGTGCAATCTCCTTTCTACTGGGATGACACACTGTAACAAAACTTCTCCTCATGTAATCTTCTTTCTACTGGGGTGACACACTGTAACAAACCTCCTCACGTTATTAACTTATTACTGGGGTGACACACTGTAACAAACCTCCTCATCAAGTAATCTCTTTACTACTGGGGTGACACACTATAACAAAACTTCCCCTCATGTAATCTCATTTCTACTGGGGTGACCCACTGAAACAAACCCCATCTTCATGTTATTAACTTACTACTGGGGTTACACACAGTAACAAACCCCATCCTCATATTATTAACTTACTACTGGGTGACAAACTGTAAAAAAAAAAAAAACCTTGTCATGTAATCACCTTACGACTGGGGTGACACACTGTAACAAACCCCATTCTTATATTATTAACTTACTACTGGGGTGACCCACTGTAACAAACCCAATCTTCATGTTATTAACTTACTACTGGGGTGACACACAGTAACAAACCTACTCCCCATGTAATCTCCTTACTACTTGGGTGACACACTGTAACAAACCTCCTCCTCATTTTTTCTCCTAACTACTGGGGTGACACACTGTATCAAACCTCATCCTCATGTAATCTCCCTTACTACTGGGGTGACACACTGTAACAAACGCCCACCTCATGTAATCTCCTTACTACTGGGGTGACACAAAGTAACAAACCTCCTGCCCATGTAATCTTATTACTACTAGGGTGACACACTGTAACAAACCTCCTCCACATGTAATCTTATTACTACTGGGGTGGTACACTGTAACAAACCTCCTCCACATGTTATTCACTTACTACTAGGGTGACACATTTTAACAAACCTTTTCCTCATGTATTCTCCTTTCTACTGGGGTGACATACTGTAACAAAACTTCTCCTCATGTAATCTCCTTTCTACTTGGGTGACACACTGTAACAAACCTCCTCATGTTATTAACGTATTACTGGGGTGACACACTGTAACAAAACTTCTCCTCATGTAATCTCGTTTCTACTGGGTTGACCCACTGTAACAAACCCCATCCTCATATTATTATCTTACTACTGGGTGACAAACTGTAAAAAAAAAAAAAAAACCTTGTCATGTAATCACCTTACGACTGGGGTGGCACACTGTAACAAACCTCCTAATGTTAATAACTTATTACTGGGGTGACACACTGTAACAAACCTTCTCATCATGTAATCTCCTTACTACTGGGGTGACACACTGTAACAAACCTCCTCCACATGTTATTAACTTACTACTGGGGTGACACACTGTAACAAACCTTCTCCTCGTGCAATCTCCTTTCTACTGGGATGACACACTGTAACAAAACTTCCCCTCATGTAATCTACTTTCTACTGGGGTGACACACTGTAACAAACCTCCTCACGTTATTAACTTATTACTGGGGTGACACACTGTAACAAACCTCCTCATCAAGTAATCTCTTTACTACTGGGGTGACACACTGTAACAAAACTTCCCCTCATGTAATCTCGTTTCTACTGGGGTGAACCACTGAAACAAACCCCATCTTCATGTTATTAACTTACTACTGGGGTGACACACAGTAACAAACCTACTCCCCATGTAATCTCCTTACTACTTGGGTGACACACTGTAACAAACCTCCTCCTCATTTTTTTTCTCCTAACTACTGGGGTGACACACTGTAACAAACCCCATCCTCATATTATTAACTTACTACTGGGTGACAAACTGTAAAAAAAAAAAAAAAAAACCTTGTCATGTAATCACCTTACGACTGGGGTGACACACTGTAACAAACCCCATTCTTATATTTTTAACTTACTACTGGGGTGACCCACTGTAACAAACCCAATCTTCATGTTATTAACTTACTACTGGGGTGACACACAGGAACAAACCTACTCCCCATGTAATCTCCTTACTACTTGGGTGACACACTGTAACAAACCTCCTCCTCATTTTTTCTCCTAACTACTGGGGTGACACACTGTAACAAACCTCATCCTCATGTAATCTCCCTTACAACTGGGGTGACACACTGTAACAAACGCCCTCCTCATGTAATCACCTTACTACTGGGGTGACAAACTGTAACAAACCTCCTTATTTAATCTCCTTACTACTGGGGTGACACAAAGTAACAAACCTCCTGCCCATGTAATCTTATTACTACTAGGGTGACACACTGTAACAAACCTCCTCCACATGTAATCTTATTACTACTGGGGTGATACACTGTAACAAACCTCCTCCACATGTTATTAACTTACTACTAGGGTGACACACTGTAACAAACCTTTTCCTCATGTATTCTCCTTTCTACTGGGGTGACATACTGTAACAAAACTTCTCCTCATGTAATCTCCTTTCTACTTGGGTGACACACTGTAACAAACCTCCTCATGTTATTAACGTATTACTGGGGTGACACACTGTAACAAAACTTCTCCTCATGTAATCTTGTTTCTACTGGGTGGACCCACTGTAACAAACCCCATCTTCATGTTATTAACTTACTACTGGGGTGACACACAGTAACAAACCTACTCCCCATGTAATCTCCTTACTACTTGGGTGACACACTGTAACAAACACCCTCCTCATGTAATCTCCTTACTACTGGGGTGATACACTGTAATAAACCTTCTCCTTATGTAATCTCCTTACTACTGGGGTGACACACTGTAACAAACCTCATCCTCATGTCATATCCATACTACCGGGGTGACACACTATAACCAACCTTATCCTCATTTTATTAACTTTCTACTGGGGTGACACACTGTAACAAACCCCCTCCTCATGTAAACTCCTTACTACGGGGTGACACACTGTAACAAACCTCTCCTCATGTAATCTCCTTACTACTGGGGTGACACAAAGTAACAAACCCCCTCCACATGTAATCTCCTTACTACTGGGGTGACACACTGTAACAAACCTCCTTATTTAATCTCCTTACTACTGGGGTGACACAAAGTAACAAACCTCCTGCCCATGTAATCTTATTACTGCTAGGGTGACACACTGTAACAAACCTCCTAATGTTAATAACTTATTACTGGGGTGAAACACTGTAACAAACCTCCTCCACATGTTATTAACTTACTACTGGGGTGAAACACTGTAACAAACCTTCTCCTCGTGCAATCTCCTTTCTACTGGGATGACACACTGTAACAAAACCTCTCCTCATGTAAACTCCTTACTACGGGGTGACACACTGTAACAAACCTCTCCTCATGTAATCTCCTTACTACTGGGGTGACACAAAGTAACAAACCCCCTCCTCATGTAATCTCCTTACTACTGGGGTGACACACTGTAACAAACCTCCTTATTTAATCTCCTTACTACTGGGGTGACACAAAGTAACAAACCTCCTGCCCATGTAATCTCCTTTCTACTGGAGTGACACACTGTAACAAACCTCATCATGTTATTAACTTATTACTGGGGTGACACACTGTAACAAACCTCCTCATCATGTAATCTCTTTACTACTGGGGTGACACACTGTAACAAAACTTCCCCTCATGTAATCTCGTTTCTACTGGGGTGACCCACTGAAACAAACCCCATTTTCATGTTATTAACTTACTACTGGGGTGACACACAATAACAAACCTACTCCCCATGTAATCTCCTTACTACTTGGGTGACACACTGTAACAAACCTCCTCCTTATTTTTTTCTCCTAACTACTGGGGTGACACACTGTAACAAACCCCATCCTCATATTATTAACTTACTACTGGGTGACAAACTGTAAAAAAAAACAAAAAAACCTTGTCATGTAATCACCTTACGACTGGGGTGGCACACTGTAACAAACCTCCTAATGTTAATAACTTATTACTGGGGTGACACACTGTAACAAACCTTCTCATCATGTAATCTCCTTACTACTGGGGTGACACACTGTAACAAACCTCCTCCACATGTTATTAACTTACTACTGGGGTGACACACTGTAACAAACCTTCTCCTCGTGCAATCTCCTTTCTACTGGGATGACACACTGTAACAAAACTTCCCCTCATGTAATCTACTTTCTACTGGGGTGACACACTGTAACAAACCTCCTCACGTTATTAACTTATTACTGGGGTGACACACTGTAACAAACCTCCTCATCAAGTAATCTCTTTACTACTGGGGTGACACACTGTAACAAAACTTCCCCTCATGTAATCTCGTTTCTACTGGGGTGAACCACTGAAACAAACCCCATCTTCATGTTATTAACTTACTACTGGGGTGACACACAGTAACAAACCTACTCCCCATGTAATCTCCTTACTACTTGGGTGACACACTGTAACAAACCTCCTCCTCATTTTTTTTCTCCTAACTACTGGGGTGACACACTGTAACAAACCCCATCCTCATATTATTAACTTACTACTGGGTGACAAACTGTAAATAAAAAAAAAAAAAACCTTGTCATGTAATCACCTTACGACTGGGGTGACACACTGTAACAAACCCCATTCTTATATTTTTAACTTACTACTGGGGTGACCCACTGTAACAAACCCAATCTTCATGTTATTAACTTACTACTGGGGTGACACACAGGAACAAACCTACTCCCCATGTAATCTCCTTACTACTTGGGTGACACACTGTAACAAACCTCCTCCTCATTTTTTCTCCTAACTACTGGGGTGACACACTGTAACAAACCTCATCCTCATGTAATCTCCCTTACAACTGGGGTGACACACTGTAACAAACGCCCTCCTCATGTAATCACCTTACTACTGGGGTGACAAACTGTAACAAACCTCCTTATTTAATCTCCTTACTACTGGGGTGACACAAAGTAACAAACCTCCTGCCCATGTAATCTTATTACTACTAGGGTGACACACTGTAACAAACCTCCTCCACATGTAATCTTATTACTACTGGGGTGATACACTGTAACAAACCTCCTCCACATGTTATTAACTTACTACTAGGGTGACACACTGTAACAAACCTTTTCCTCATGTATTCTCCTTTCTACTGGGGTGACATACTGTAACAAAACTTCTCCTCATGTAATCTCCTTTCTACTTGGGTGACACACTGTAACAAACCTCCTCATGTTATTAACGTATTACTGGGGTGACACACTGTAACAAAACTTCTCCTCATGTAATCTCGTTTCTACTGGGTGGACCCACTGTAACAAACCCCATCTTCATGTTATTAACTTACTACTGGGGTGACACACAGTAACAAACCTACTCCCCATGTAATCTCCTTACTACTTGGGTGACACACTGTAACAAACACCCTCCTCATGTAATCTCCTTACTACTGGGGTGATACACTGTAATAAACCTTCTCCTTATGTAATCTCCTTACTACTGGGGTGACACACTGTAACAAACCTCATCCTCATGTCATATCCATACTACCGGGGTGACACACTATAACCAACCTTATACTCATTTTATTAACTTTCTACTGGGGTGACACACTGTAACAAACCCCCTCCTCATGTAAACTCCTTACTACGGGGTGACACACTGTAACAAACCTCTCCTCATGTAATCTCCTTACTACTGGGGTGACACAAAGTAACAAACCCCCTCCACATGTAATCTCCTTACTACTGGGGTGACACACTGTAACAAACCTCCTTATTTAATCTCCTTACTACTGGGGTGACACAAAGTAACAAACCTCCTGCCCATGTAATCTTATTACTACTAGGGTGACACACTGTAACAAACCTCCTAATGTTAATAACTTATTACTGGGGTGAAACACTGTAACAAACCTCCTCCACATGTTATTAACTTACTACTGGGGTGAAACACTGTAACAAACCTTCTCCTCGTGCAATCTCCTTTCTACTGGGATGACACACTGTAACAAAACCCCTCCTCATGTAAACTCCTTACTACGGGGTGACACACTGTAACAAACCTCTCCTCATGTAATCTCCTTACTACTGGGGTGACACAAAGTAACAAACCCCCTCCTCATGTAATCTCCTTACTACTGGGGTGACACACTGTAACAAACCTCCTTATTTAATCTCCTTACTACTGGGGTGACACAAAGTAACAAATCTCCTGCCCATGTAATCTCCTTTCTACTGGAGTGACACACTGTAACAAACCTCATCATGTTATTAACTTATTACTGGGGTGACACACTGTAACAAACCTCCTCATCATGTAATCTTTTTACTACTGGGGTGACACACTGTAACAAAACTTCCCCTCATGTAATCTCGTTTCTACTGGGGTGACCCACTGAAACAAACCCCATTTTCATGTTATTAACTTACTACTGGGGTGACAAACTGTAAAAAAAAAAAAAAAAAAAACCTTGTCATGTAATCACCTTACGACTGGGGTGACACACTGTAACAAACCTCCTCCTTATTTTTTTCTCCTAACTACTGGGGTGACACACTGTAACAAACCCCATCCTAATATTATTAACTTACTACTGGGTGACAAACTGTAAAAAAAAAAAAAAAAACCTTGTCATGTAATCACCTTACGACTGGGTTGACACACTGTAACAAACCTCCTAATGTTAATAACTTATTACTGGGGTGACACACTGTAACAAACCTTCTCATCATGTAATCTCCTTACTACTGGGGTGACACACTGTAACAAACCTCCTCCACATGTTATTAACTTACTACTGGGGTGACACACTGTAACAAACCTTCTCCTCGTGCAATCTCCTTTCTACTGGGATGACACACTGTAACAAACCTCCTCACGTTATTAACTTATTACTGGGGTGACACACTGTAACAAACCTCCTCATCAAGTAATCTCTTTACTACTGGGGTGACACACTATAACAAAACTTCCCCTCATGTAATCTCATTTCTACTGGGTTGACCCACTGAAACAAACCCCATCTTCATGTTATTAACTTACTACTGGGGTTACACACAGTAACAAACCTACTCCCCATGTAATCTCCTTACTACTTGGGTGACACACTGTAACAAACCTCCTCCTCATTTTTTTTCTCCTAACTACTGGGGTGACACACTGTAACAAACCCCATCCTCTTATTATTAACTTACTACTGGGTGACAAACTAAAAAAAAAAAAACCTTGTCATGTAATCACCTTACGACTGGGGTGACACACTGTAACAAACTCCATTCTTATATTATTAACTTACTACTGGGGTGACCCACTGTAACAAACCCAATCTTCATGTTATTAACTTACTGCTGGGGTGACACACAGTAACAAACCTACTCCCCATGTAATCTCCTTATTACTTGGGTGACACACTGTAACAAACCTCATCCTCATTTTTTCTCCTAACTACTGGGGTGACACAGTGTAACAAACCTCATCCTCATGTAATCTCCCTTACTACTGGGGTGACACACTGTAACAAACGCCCTCCTCATGTAATCACCTTACTACTGGGGTGACACACTGTAACAAACCTCCTTATTTAATCTCCTTACTACTGGGGTGACACAAAGTAACAAACCTCCTGCCCATGTAATCTTATTACTACTAGGGTGACACACTGTAACAAACCTCCTAATGTTAATAACTTATTACTGGGGTGAAACACTGTAACAAACCTCCTCCACATGTTATTAACTTACTACTGGGGTGAAACACTGTAACAAACCTCCTCGTGCAATCTCCTTTCTACTGGGATGACACACTGTAACAAAACCCCCTCCTCATGTAATCTCCTTACTACGGGGTGACACACTGTAACAAACCTCTCCTCATGTAATCTCCTTACTACTGGGGTGACACAAAGTAACAAACCCCCTCCTCATGTAATCTCCTTACTACTGGGGTGACACACTGTAACAAAACTTCTCCTCATTATGTAATCTCCTTTCTACTGAGGTGACACACTGTAACAAATCTCCTCATGTTATTAACTTATTACTGGGGTGACTCACAGTAACAAACCTTCTCATTATGTAATAACCTTACTACTGGGGTGACACACTGTAACAAACCCCCTACTCATGTAATCTCCTTACTATTGGGGTGACACACTGTAACAAAACTTCTCATGTTATTAACTTATTACTGGGGTGACTCACTGTAACAAACCTTCTCATCATGTAATCAGCTTACTACTGGGGTAACACACTGTAACAAACCTCCTCCTCCTCATGTAATCTCCTACTACTGGGGTGACACACTGTAACAAACCTTCTCCCCGTGTAATCTCCTTACTACTAGGGTGACACACTGTAACAAACCTCCTCCTTATGTAATCTCCTTACTACTGGGTTGACACTCTGTAACAAATCTCCTCTTCATGATTTTTCTCCTAATTACTGGGGTGACACACACACTGTAACAAACCTTCTCCTCATGGATCTTCCTTACAACTGGGGTGACACAATGTAACAAATCTCATCATGTAATACCCGAAATAAAAAATGTCAAATTCCTGGTTATAGGCCAAGGGGAGGTGTAGGTCCATGTGCCCAGGAAGGTCAACCTTACCTGGGCAAGTCCTCCTGAAGTGTCCCCTGACTGACTTCCATGCCTAACAATAATTGAAAAACTGAGAACCAGTATGAGATCGGATTTGAAAGCTGAATCCAGCTCAGAGTTCCACGAGCTGGGCATGTCCGAGTGGTATGCGTTCATAAAACTGTATCGCAGCATCGCAAGTAGGTACCTTTGAACGGCCACCTGCCTCAGAATAGCAGGAGAGCACGCCGTCCGGCTGCTTTCTCAGGGTACGCCAGGGCCGAGCGCGGGCTCCCCTGGGGTCGAACCCCTGGTTTCTCCCTTGATATTTTCCAAGGGGATTGGGATGGTTCACGTACCCGAACCGGGGCAGGGCTGTCCCCGGGTGAAACCTCTGGAAGGGTCCCCTGAAAGGCTTCAATGCCTGTTGTCTCTGGTTCTCTGCATGTCAAAAGTCGCTATAAGGGGTGGGAGGCACGGGTCCCTGTACACAGGCAGGGCGTGCCGTCCTTGGGCACAGGATCGGTGACGCGGACCCCCTGGCGACGGGGAGCAGAAGCGTGGGGCGAGTCGGCAAACATTGGTGGGCGGTCCACCAAGGCACCCCGGCCCTCCGGAGGCGAAATTAAAAATTCCAGGTTGTCGGCCAGGGGCAGATGCGAGTCCAAATGCACAGGAGGGTCAACAGAACACGGGCAAGGCCTCTGGAAGGGTCTTCCATGCCTGTAGAATTTTGACACACAGAGAACCAGAGAAGGCTATATGGGCGGGAGGCGCCAATCCCTGTACCCAGGGACCCCAGGGTTGCGGGGAGCAGAAGCATCAGGCGAGTAAGAATACATAGGTGGGCGGTCCGCCAAGGAGGATCGTCCCCAGGGGAGCCCGTACTCGGCCACTCTCTCAGGGTACGCCAGGGACAAGCGCGGGCTCCCCTGGGGACGAACCTTCCGGTTTCTCCCTTTGTATTTTCCAGGGGGATTGGGCTGGTTCATGTACCCAGCCCAGGGCTTGGTGGTCCCCGGGCGAAACCTCCGGAACGGTCCGGTGACAGGCTTCCATGCCTGAAGACCTTTGACACGCAGAGAACCAGAGAGGCTATAAGTGAGGGAGGCGCGGGTCCCTGTACCCAGACAGGGCGTGCCGTCCATGGGCCCAGGATCAGTGATGCGGACCCCCCAGTGTCAGGGAGCAGAAGCGTCGGACGAGTCGGCAAACATCGGCGGGCGGTCTGCCGAGGAGGTTCATCCCCAGGGGAGCCCGTACTCAGCCGCTCTCTCAGGTTACGCCACGGCCGAGCCCGGGTTCTCCTGTTGACGAACCTTCAGGTTTCTCCCTTGGTATTTTACAGGGGGAAAGGGCTGGTTCATGTACCCCACCCAGGGCAGGGCGGGCGAAGCCTTTGAAACAGTCTCCTGACAGGCTTCCATGCCTGTAGACCGTTGACATGTAGAGAACCAGAAATGGCTATAAGGGCGGGAGGCGCAGGTCCCTGTACCCAGACAGGGCACGCCATCCTTGTCACAGGATCGGTGATGCAGACCCCCCAGCGTCGGGGAGCAGAACCGTCGGGCGAGTCGGCAAACGTTGGCGGGCGGTCCGCCGAGGAGGTTCATCCCCACGGGAGCCCGTACTCAGCTGTTCTCTCAGGGTATGCGAGGGCCGAGCGTGGGCTAACCTGGGGACGAACCTTCCGGTTTCTCCCTTGGTATTTTCCAGGGGGATTGGGCTGGTTCATGTACCCAGCCCAGGGCTGGGTGGTCCCCGGGCAAAACCTCCGGAACGGTCCCCTGGCAGGCTTCCATGCCTGAAGACCTTTGACACGCAGAGAACCAGAGAGGCCATAAGGGAGGGAGGCGCGGGTCCCTGTACCCAGACAGGGCGTGCCGTCCATGGGCACAGGATCAGTGATGCGGACCCCCCAGCGTCAGGGAGCAGAAGCATTGGGGCGAGTCGGCAAACATCGGCGGGCGGTCCGCCGAGAAAATTCATCCACAGGGGAGCCCGTACTCAGCTGCTCTCTCAGGTTACGTACGCCAGGGCCGAGCGCGGGGTCCCCTGGGGAAGAACCTTGAGGTTTCTCCCTTGGTATTTTACAGGGGAAAGGGCTGGTTCATGTACCCGACCAGGGGCTGGGCGGTCCCCGGATGAAGCCTCTGAAACAGTCCCCTGACAGGCTTCCATGCCTGTAGACCTTTGACACGTAGAGAACCAGAGATGGCAATAAGGGCGGGAGGCGCAGGTCCCTGTACCCAGACAGGGCGCGCCATCCTTGGGCACAGGATCGGTGATGCAGACCCCCCAGCGTCCGGGAGCAGAACCGTCGGGCGGGGGTGACACAATGTAACAAATCTCATCATGTAATACCCGAAATAAAAAATGTCAAATTCCTGGTTATAGGCCAAGGGGAGGTGTAGGTCCATGTGCCCAGGAAGGTCAACCTTACCTGGGCAAGTCCTCCTGAAGGGTCCCCTGACTGACTTCCATGCCTAACAATAATTGAAAAACTGAGAACCAGTATGAGATCGGATTTGAAAGCTGAATCCAGCTCAGAGTTCCACGAGCTGGGCATGTCCGAGTGGTATGCGTTCATAAAACTGTATCGCAGCATCGCAAGTAGGTACCTTTGAACGGCCACCTGCCTCAGAATAGCAGGAGAGCAAGCCGTCCGGCTGCTTTCTCAGGGTACGCCAGGGCCGAGCGCGGGCTCCCCTGGGGTCGAACCCCTGGTTTCTCCCTTGATATTTTCCAAGGGGATTGGGATGGTTCACGTACCCGAACCGGGGCAGGGCTGTCCCCGGGTGAAACCTCTGGAAGGGTCCCCTGAAAGGCTTCAATGCCTGTTGTCTCTGGTTCTCTGCATGTCAAAAGTCGCTATAAGGGGTGGGAGGCACGGGTCCCTGTACACAGGCAGGGCGTGCCGTCCTTGGGCACAGGATCGGTGACGCGGACCCCCTGGCGACGGGAAGCAGAAGCGTGGGGCGAGTCGGCAAACATTGGTAGGCGGTCCACCAAGGCACCCCGGCCCTCCGGAGGCGAAATTAAAAATTCCAGGTTGTCGGCCAGGGGCAGATGCGAGTCCAAATGCACAGGAGGGTCAACAGAACACGGGCAAGGCCTCTGGAAGGGTCTTCCATGCCTGTAGAATTTTGACACACAGAGAACCAGAGAAGGCTATATGGGCGGGAGGCGCCAATCCCTGTACCCAGGGACCCCAGGGTTGCGGGGAGCAGAAGCATCAGGCGAATAAGAATACATAGGTGGGCGGTCCGCCAAGGAGGTTCGTCCCCAGGGGAGCCCGTACTCGGCCACTCTCTCAGGGTACGCCAGGGACAAGCGCGGGCTCCCCTGGGGACGAACCTTCCGGTTTCTCCCTTTGTATTTTCCAGGGGGATTGGGCTGGTTCATGTACCCAGCCCAGGGCTTGGTGGTCCCCGGGCGAAACCTCCGGAACGGTCCGGTGACAGGCTTCCATGCCTGAAGACCTTTGACACGCAGAGAACCAGAGAGGCTATAAGTGAGGGAGGCGCGGGTCCCTGTACCCAGACAGGGCGTGCCGTCCATGGGCACAGGATCAGTGATGCGGACCCCCCAGTGCCAGGGAGCAGAAGCGTCGGACGAGTCGGCAAACATCGGCGGGCGGTCTGCCGAGGAGGTTCATCCCCAGGGGAGCCCGTACTCAGCAGCTCTCTCAGGTTACGCCACGGCCGAGCCCGGGTTCTCCTGTTGACGAACCTTCAGGTTTCTCCCTTGGTATTTTACAGGGGGAAAGGGCTGGTTCATGTACCCCACCCAGGGCAGGGCGGGCGAAGCCTTTGAAACAGTCTCCTGACAGGCTTCCATGCCTATAGACCGTTGACATGTAGAGAACCAGAAATGGCTATAAGGGCGGGAGGCGCAGGTCCCTGTACCCAGACAGGGCACGCCATCCTTGTCACAGGATCGGTGATGCAGACCCCCCAGCGTCGGGGAGCAGAACCGTCGGGCGAGTCGGCAAACGTCGGCGGGCGGTCCGCCGAGGAGGTTCATCCCCACGCGAGCCCGTACTCAGCTGTTCTCTCAGGGTATGCGAGGGCCGAGCGTGGGCTAACCTGGGGACGAACCTTCCGGTTTCTCCCTTGGTATTTTCCAGGGGGATTGGGCTGGTTCATGTACCCAGCCCAGGGCTGGGTGGTCCCCGGGCGAAACCTCCGGAACGGTCCCCTGGCAGGCTTCCATGCCTGAAGACCTTTGACACGCAGAGAACCAGAGAGGCCATAAGGGAGGGAGGCGCGGGTCCCTGTACCCAGACAGGGCGTGCCGTCCATGGGCACAGGATCAGTGATGCGGACCCCCCAGCGTCAGGGAGCAGAAGCATTAGGCGAGTCGGCAAACATCGGCGGGCGGTCCGCCGAGAAAATTCATCCACAGGGGAGCCCGTACTCAGCTGCTCTCTCAGGTTACGCCAGGGCCGAGCACGGGGTCCCCTGGGGACGAACCTTGAGGTTTCTCCCTTGGTATTTTACAGGGGGAAAGGGCTGGTTCATGTACCCGACCAGGGGCTGGGCGGTCCCCGGGTGAAGCCTCTGAAACAGTCCCCTGACAGGCTTCCATGCCTGTAGACCTTTGACACGTAGAGAACCAGAGATGGCAATAAGGGCGGGAGGCGCAGGTCCCTGTACCCAGACAGGGCGCGCCATCCTTGGGCACAGGATTGGTGATGCAGACCCCCCAGCATCCGGGAGCAGAACCGTCGGGCGAGTCAGAAAACATTGGCGGGCGGTCCGCCGAGGAGGTTCATCCCCACGGGAGCCCGTACTCAGCTGTTCTCTCAGGGTACGCAAGGCATGGAAGCCTGTCAGGGGACCGTTCCGGATTTTTCGCCTTGGGACCACCCAGCCTTGTACTCCCATACTCAGCCGTTCTCTCAGGGTACGCAAGGGCCTAGAGCGGGCTCCCCTGGGGACGATTCTTCAAGTTTCTCCCTTGGTATTTTATAGGGGGAATGGGCTGGTTCATGTACCCCACCCGGGCTGGGCGGTCCCTGAGCAAAGCCTTTGTAACAGTCCTCTGAGAAGCTTCCATGCCTGTAGACCTTTGACACGCAGAAAGGGTCCTCTGGAAGGGTCCCCTGAAAGGCTTCCATGCCTGTTGACTTTTGACATGCAGAGAACCATAGACGCTATAAGGGGCGGGAGGCACGGGTCCCTGTACACAGGCAGGGCGTGCCGTCAATGGGCACAGGATCGGTGACGCGGACCCCCTGGTGATGGGGAGCAAAAGCATTGAGTGAGTCGGTAAACATTGGCGGGCGGTACACCAAGGCACCCCGGCCCTCCGGAGACGAAATTAAAAATTCCAGGTTGTCGGCCAGGGGCAGATGCGAGTCCAAATGCACAGGAAGGTCAACACGGGCAAGGCCTCTGGAAGTTGTACACCCCGATAAATACGGTAATGTTCCCTTATGGTGCTATCCTTTTATAATCCATAATTTTTGGGCCAGGTAGTCTAATTACTTGGCGACATAATAACAGTATGAGTTCATGGTTTGGGAAAATAGATGCAGAAGGACAAATGGATGAAAGGATTGCCGCATCTGGCAACTTTACTGTTGGCTTTTTTTCAATGCAAAGGAGGAGCGTATAATTATTAAAAAGGGTATTTTTGGAGATGGACAGGCAGGCTGTAGGGGAGGAGGTAGGCCTGTATTTTGAACTTAAAAACTCAAATGGGTTTTTGGGTTCAAAATGTGTATTTTTCCCTTATGCTGCTATCCTTTTATAATCCATAATTTTGGGGCCAGGTAGTCTAATTACTTGGCGACATAATAACAGTATGAGTGCATGGTTTGGGAAAATAGAAGCAGAAGGAAAAATGGATGAAAGAATGGCCGCATCTGGCAACTTTACTGTTTGTTTTTTTTCAATGCAAAGGAGGAGCGTATAATTATTAAAAAGGGTATTTTTGGAGATGGACAGGCAGGCTGTAGGGGAGGAGGTAGGCCTGTATTTTGAACTTAAAAACTCAAATGGGTTTTTGGGTTCAAAATGTGTATTTTTCCCTTATGCTGCTATCCTTTTATAATCCATAATTTTGGGGCCAGGTAGTCTAATTACTTGGCGACATAATAACAGTATGAGTGCATGGTTTGGGAAAATAGATGCAGAAGGACAAATGGATGAAAGGATGGCCGCATCTGGCAACTTTACTGTTTGCTTTTTTTCAATGCAAAGGAGGAGCGTATAATTATTAAAAAGGGTATTTTTGGAAATGGACAGGCAGAGGCTGTAGGGGAGGAGGTAGGGCCTGTATTTTGAACTTAAAAACTCAAATGGGTTTTTGGGTTCAAAATGTGTATTTTTCACTAATGCTGCTATCCTTTTATAATCCATAATTTTTGGGCCAGGTAGTCTAATTACTTGGCGACATAATAACAGTATGAGTGCATGGTTTGGGAAAATAGATGCAGAAGGACAAATGGATGAAAGGATGCCCGCATCTGGCAACTTTACTGTTTGCTTTTTTTCAATGCAAAGGAGGAGTGTATAATTATTAAAAAGGGTATTTTTGGAGATGGACAGGCAGGCTGTAGGGGAGGAGGTAGGCCTGTATTTTGAACTTAAAAACTCAAATGGGTTTTTGGGTTCAAAATGTGTATTTTTCCCTTATGCTGCTATCCTTTAATAATCCATAATTTTTGGGCCAGTGAGTCTAATTACTTGGCGACATAATAACAGTATGAGTGCATGGTTTGGGAAAAATAGATGCAGAAGGACAAATGGATGAAAGGATGGCCGCATCTGGCAACTTTACTGTTTGCTTTTTTTCAATGCAAAGGAGGAGCGTATAATTATTAAAAAGGGTATTTTTGGAGATGGACAGGCAGGCTGTAGGGGAGGAGGTAGGCCTGTATTTTGAACTTAAAAACTCAAATGGGTTTTTGGGATCAAAATGTGTATTTTTCCCTTATGCTGCTATCCTTTTATAATCCATAATTTTGGGGCTAGGTTGTTCGATAACTTGGCAAAGTGAAAACAGTATGAGTGTATGATGGTTTGGGAACATAGGTGTAGAAGCACAAATCGATGAAAGGATAGCAGCATATGGCAACTTAACTGTTTGTTTTCCAAAGCAAACGAAGAGTGTATAATTATTAAAAACTTTATTTTTGGAGATGGACAGGCAGGCTGTAGGGGAGAAGGTAGGCCTGTATTTTGAACTTAAAAACTCAAATGGGTTTTTGGGTTCAAAATGTGTATTTTTCACTAATGCTGCTATCCTTTTATAATCCATAATTTTTGGGCCAGGTAGTCTAATTACTTGGCGACATAATAACAGTATGAGTGCATGGTTTGGGAAAATAGATGCAGAAGGACAAATGGATGAAAGGATGGCCGCATCTGGCAACTTTATTGTTTGCGTTTTTTCAATGCAAAGGAGGAGCGTATAATTATTAAAAAGGGTATTTTTGGAGATGGACAGGCAGGCTGTAGGGGAGGAGGTAGGCCTGTATTTTGAACTTAAAAACTCAAATGGGTTTTTGGGTTCAAAATGTGTATTTTTCCCTTATGCTGCTATCCTTTTATAATCCATAATTTTTGGGGCCAGGTAGTCTAATTACTTGGCGACATAATAACAGTATGAGTGCATGGTTTGGGAAAATAGATGCAGAAGGACAAATGGATGAAAGGATGGCCGCATCTGGCAACTTTACTGTTTGCTTTTTTTCAATGCAAAGGAGGAGCGTATAATTATTAAAAAGGGTATTTTTGGAGATGGACAGGCAGGCTGTAGGGGTGGAGGTAGGCCTGTATTTTGAACTTAAAAACTCAAATGGGTTTTTGGGTTCAAAATGTGTATTTTTCCCTTATGCTGCTATCCTTTTATAATTCATAATTTTGGGGCCAGGTTGTCCGATAACTTGGCAAAGTGAAAACAGTATGAGTGTATGATGGTTTGGGAACATAGGTGTAGAAGCACAAATCGATGAAAGGATAGCAGCATATGGCAACTTAACTATTTGCTTTTCCAAAGCAAATGAAGAGTGCATAATTATTAAAACAGGGTATTTTTGGAGATGGACAGGCAGGCTGATGGGGAGGAGGTAGGCCTGGATTTTGAACTTAAAAACTCAAATGTGTTTTTGGGTTCAAAATGTGTATTTTTTCCCTTATGCTGCTATCCTTTTATAATCCATAATTTTGGGGCCAGGTTGTCCGATAACTTGGCAAAGTGAAAACAGTATGAGTGTATGATGGTTTGGGAACATAGGTGTAGAAGCACAAATCGATGAAAGGATAGCAGCATATGGCAACTTAACTGTTTGTTTTCCAAAGCAAATGAAGAGTGTATAATTATTAAAAACTTTATTTTTGGAGATGGACAGGCAGGCTGTAGGGGAGGAGGTAGGCCTGTATTTTGAACTTAAAAACTCAAATGGGTTTTTGGCTTCAAAATGTGTATTTTTCACTAATGCTGCTATCCTTTTATAATCCATAATTTTTGGGCCAGGTAGTCTAATTACTTGGCGACATAATAACAGTATGAGTGCATGGTTTGGGAAAATAGATGCAGAAGGACAAATGGATGAAAGGATGGCCGCATCTGGCAACTTTACTGTTTGCTTTTTTTTAATGCAAAGGAGGAGCGTATAATTATTAAAAAGGGTATTTTTGGAGATGGACAGGCAGGCTGTAGGGGAGGAGGTAGGCCTGTATTTTGAACTTAAAAACTCAAATGGGTTTTTGGGTTCAAAATGTGTATTTTTCACTAATGCTGCTATCCTTTTATAATCCATAATTTTTGGGCCAGGTAGTCTAATTACTTGGCGACATAATAACAGTATGAGTGCATGGTTTGGGAAAATAGATGCAGAAGGACAAATGGATGAAAGGATGGCCGCATCTGGCAACTTTATTGTTTGCTTTTTTTCAATGCAAAGGAGGAGCGTATAATTATTAAAAAGGGTATTTTTGGAGATGGACAGGCAGGCTGTAGGGGAGGAGGTAGGCCTGTATTTTGAACTTAAAAACTCAAATGGGTTTTTGGGTTCAAAATGTGTATTTTTCCCTTATGCTGCTATCCTTTTATAATCCATAATTTTTGGGCCAGGTAGTCTAATTACTTGGCGACATAATAACAGTATGAGTGCATGGTTTGGGAAAATAGATGCAGAAGGACAAATGGATGAAAGGATGGCCGCATCTGGCAACTTTACTGTTTGCTTTTTTTCAATGCAAAGGAGGAGCGTATAATTATTAAAAAGGGTATTTTTGGAGATGGACAGGCAGGCTGTAGGGGTGGAGGTAGGCCTGTATTTTGAACTTAAAAACTCAAATGGGTTTTTGGGTTCAAAATGTGTATTTTTCCCTTATGCTGCTATCCTTTTATAATCCATAATTTTGGGGCCAGGTTGTCCGATAACTTGGCAAAGTGAAAACAGTATGAGTGTATGATGGTTTGGGAACATAGGTGTAGAAGCACAAATCGATGAAAGGATAGCAGCATATGGCAACTTAACTATTTGCTTTTCCAAAGCAAATGAAGAGTGCATAATTATTAAAACAGGGTATTTTTGGAGATGGACAGGCAGGCTGATGGGGAGGAGGTAGGCCTGGATTTTGAACTTAAAAACTCAAATGGGTTTTTGGGTTCAAAATGTGTATTTTTTCCCTTATGCTGCTATCCTTTTATAATCCATAATTTTGGGGCCAGGTTGTCCGATAACTTGGCAAAGTGAAAACAGTATGAGTGTATGATGGTTTGGGAACATAGGTGTAGAAGCACAAATCGATGAAAGGATAGCAGCATATGGCAACTTAACTGTTTGTTTTCCAAAGCAAACGAAGAGTGTATAATTATTAAAAACTTTATTTTTGGAGATGGACAGGCAGGCTGTAGGGGAGGAGGTAGGCCTGTATTTTGAACTTAAAAACTCAAATGGGTTTTTGGCTTCAAAATGTGTATTTTTCACTAATGCTGCTATCCTTTTATAATCCATAATTTTTGGGCCAGGTAGTCTAATTACTTGGCGACATAATAACAGTATGAGTGCATGGTTTGGGAAAATAGATGCAGAAGGACAAATGGATGAAAGGATGGCCGCATCTGGCAACTTTACTGTTTGCTTTTTTTCAATGCAAAGGAGGAGCGTATAATTATTAAAAAGGGTATTTTTGGAGATGGACAGGCAGGCTGTAGGGGTGGAGGTAGGCCTGTATTTTGAACTTAAAAACTCAAATGGGTTTTTGGGTTCAAAATGTGTATTTTTCCCTTATGCTGCTATCCTTTTATAATCCATAATTTTGGGGCCAGGTTGTCCGATAACTTGGCAAAGTGAAAACAGTATGAGTGTATGATGGTTTGGGAACATAGGTGTAGAAGCACAAATCGATGAAAGGATAGCAGCATATGGCAACTTAACTATTTGCTTTTCCAAAGCAAATGAAGAGTGCATAATTATTAAAACAGGGTATTTTTGGAGATGGACAGGCAGGCTGATGGGGAGGAGGTAGGCCTGGATTTTGAACTTAAAAACTCAAATGGGTTTTTGGGTTCAAAATGTGTATTTTTTCCCTTATGCTGCTATCCTTTTATAATCCATAATTTTGGGGCCAGGTTGTCCGATAACTTGGCAAAGTGAAAACAGTATGAGTGTATGATGGTTTGGGAACATAGGTGTAGAAGCACAAATCGATGAAAGGATAGCAGCATATGGCAACTTAACTGTTTGTTTTCCAAAGCAAACGAAGAGTGTATAATTATTAAAAACTTTATTTTTGGAGATGGACAGGCAGGCTGTAGGGGAGGAGGTAGGCCTGTATTTTGAACTTAAAAACTCAAATGGGTTTTTGGCTTCAAAATGTGTATTTTTCACTAATGCTGCTATCCTTTTATAATCCATAATTTTTGGGCCAGGTAGTCTAATTACTTGGCGACATAATAACAGTATGAGTGCATGGTTTGGGAAAATAGATGCAGAAGGACAAATGGATGAAAGGATGGCCGCATCTGGCAACTTTACTGTTTGCTTTTTTTCAATGCAAAGGAGGAGCGTATAATTATTAAAAAGGGTATTTTTGGAGATGGACAGGCAGGCTGTAGGGGTGGAGGTAGGCCTGTATTTTGAACTTAAAAACTCAAATGGGTTTTTGGGTTCAAAATGTGTATTTTTCCCTTATGCTGCTATCCTTTTATAATCCATAATTTTGGGGCCAGGTTGTCCGATAACTTGGCAAAGTGAAAACAGTATGAGTGTATGATGGTTTGGGAACATAGGTGTAGAAGCACAAATCGATGAAAGGATAGCAGCATATGGCAACTTAACTATTTGCTTTTCCAAAGCAAATGAAGAGTGCATAATTATTAAAACAGGGTATTTTTGGAGATGGACAGGCAGGCTGATGGGGAGGAGGTAGGCCTGGATTTTGAACTTAAAAACTCAAATGGGTTTTTGGGTTCAAAATGTGTATTTTTTCCCTTATGCTGCTATCCTTTTATAATCCATAATTTTGGGGCCAGGTTGTCCGATAACTTGGCAAAGTGAAAACAGTATGAGTGTATGATGGTTTGGGAACATAGGTGTAGAAGCACAAATCGATGAAAGGATAGCAGCATATGGCAACTTAACTGTTTGTTTTCCAAAGCAAACGAAGAGTGTATAATTATTAAAAACTTTATTTTTGGAGATGGACAGGCAGGCTGTAGGGGAGGAGGTAGGCCTGTATTTTGAACTTAAAAACTCAAATGGGTTTTTGGCTTCAAAATGTGTATTTTTCACTAATGCTGCTATCCTTTTATAATCCATAATTTTTGGGCCAGGTAGTCTAATTACTTGGCGACATAATAACAGTATGAGTGCATGGTTTGGGAAAATAGATGCAGAAGGACAAATGGATGAAAGGATGGCCGCATCTGGCAACTTTACTGTTTGCTTTTTTTCAATGCAAAGGAGGAGCGTATAATTATTAAAAAGGGTATTTTTGGAGATGGACAGGCAGGCTGTAGGGGAGGAGGTAGGCCTGTATTTTGAACTTAAAAACTCAAATGGGTTTTTGGGTTCAAAATGTGTATTTTTCACTAATGCTGCTATCCTTTTATAATCCATAATTTTTGGGCCAGGTAGTCTAATTACTTGGCGACATAATAACAGTATGAGTGCATGGTTTGGGAAAATAGATGCAGAAGGACAAATGGATGAAAGGATGGCCGCATCTGGCAACTTTATTGTTTGCTTTTTTTCAATGCAAAGGAGGAGCGTATAATTAATAAAAAGGGTATTTTTGGAGATGGACAGGCAGGCTGTAGGGGAGGAGGTAGGCCTGTATTTTGAACTTAAAAACTCAAATGGGTTTTTGGGTTCAAAATGTGTATTTTTCACTAATGCTGCTATCCTTTTATAATCCATAATTTTTGGGCCAGGTAGTCTAATTACTTGGCGACATAATAACAGTATGAGTGCATGGTTTGGGAAAATAGATGCAGAAGGACAAATGGATGAAAGGATGGCCGCATCTGGCAACTTTATTGTTTGCTTTTTTTCAATGCAAAGGAGGAGCGTATAATTATTAAAAAGGGTATTTTTGGAGATGGACAGGCAGGCTGTGTAGGGGAGGAGGTAGGCCTGTATTTTGAACTTAAAAACTCAAATGGGTTTTTGGGTTCAAAATGTGTATTTTTCCCTTATGCTGCTATCCTTTTATAATCCATAATTTTTGGGCCAGGTAGTCTAATTACTTGGCGACATAATAACAGTATGAGTGCATGGTTTGGGAAAATAGATGCAGAAGGACAAATGGATGAAAGGATGGCCGCATCTGGCAACTTTACTGTTTGCTTTTTTTCAATGCAAAGGAGGAGCGTATAATTATTAAAAAGGGTATTTTTGGAGATGGACAGGCAGGCTGTAGGGGTGGAGGTAGGCCTGTATTTTGAACTTAAAAACTCAAATGGGTTTTTGGGTTCAAAATGTGTATTTTTCCCTTATGCTGCTATCCTTTTATAATCCATAATTTTGGGGCCAGGTTGTCCGATAACTTGGCAAAGTGAAAACAGTATGAGTGTATGATGGTTTGGGAACATAGGTGTAGAAGCACAAATCGATGAAAGGATAGCAGCATATGGCAACTTAACTATTTGCTTTTCCAAAGCAAATGAAGAGTGCATAATTATTAAAACAGGGTATTTTTGGAGATGGACAGGCAGGCTGATGGGGAGGAGGTAGGCCTGGATTTTGAACTTAAAAACTCAAATGGGTTTTTGGTTTCAAAATGTGTATTTTTTCCCTTATGCTGCTATCCTTTTATAATCCATAATTTTGGGGCCAGGTTGTCCGATAACTTGGCAAAGTGAAAACAGTATGAGTGTATGATGGTTTGGGAACATAGGTGTAGAAGCACAAATCGATGAAAGGATAGCAGCATATGGCAACTTAACTGTTTGTTTTCCAAAGCAAACGAAGAGTGTATAATTATTAAAAACTTTATTTTTGGAGATGGACAGGCAGGCTGTAGGGGAGGAGGTAGGCCTGTATTTTGAACTTAAAAACTCAAATGGGTTTTTGGCTTCAAAATGTGTATTTTTCACTAATGCTGCTATCCTTTTATAATCCATAATTTTTGGGCCAGGTAGTCTAATTACTTGGCGACATAATAACAGTATGAGTGCATGGTTTGGGAAAATAGATGCAGAAGGACAAATGGATGAAAGGATGGCCGCATCTGGCAACTTTACTGTTTGCTTTTTTTCAATGCAAAGGAGGAGCGTATAATTATTAAAAAGGGTATTTTTGGAGATGGACAGGCAGGCTGTAGGGGTGGAGGTAGGCCTGTATTTTGAACTTAAAAACTCAAATGGGTTTTTGGGTTCAAAATGTGTATTTTTCACTAATGCTGCTATCCTTTTATAATCCATAATTTTTGGGCCAGGTAGTCTAATTACTTGGCGACATAATAACAGTATGAGTGCATGGTTTGGGAAAATAGATGCAGAAGGACAAATGGATGAAAGGATGGCCGCATCTGGCAACTTTATTGTTTGCTTTTTTTCAATGCAAAGGAGGAGCGTATAATTATTAAAAAGGGTATTTTTGGAGATGGACAGGCAGGCTGTAGGGGAGGAGGTAGGCCTGTATTTTGAACTTAAAAACTCAAATGGGTTTTTGGGTTCAAAATGTGTATTTTTAACTAATGCTGCTATCCTTTTATAATCCATAATTTTTGGGCCAGGTAGTCTAATTACTTGGCGACATAATAACAGTATGAGTGCATGGTTTGGGAAAATAGATGCAGAAGGACAAATGGATGAAAGGATGCCCGCATCTGGCAACTTTACTGTTTGCTTTTTTTCAATGCAAAGGAGGAGTGTATAATTATTAAAAAGGGTATTTTTGGAGATGGACAGGCAGGCTGTAGGGGAGGAGGTAGGCCTGTATTTTGAACTTAAAAACTCAAATGGGTTTTTGGGTTCAAAATGTGTATTTTTCCCTTATGCTGCTATCCTTTAATAATCCATAATTTTTGGGCCAGTGAGTCTAATTACTTGGCGACATAATAACAGTATGAGTGCATGGTTTGGGAAAAATAGATGCAGAAGGACAAATGGATGAAAGGATGGCCGCATCTGGCAACTTTACTGTTTGCTTTTTTTCAATGCAAAGGAGGAGCGTATAATTATTAAAAAGGGTATTTTTGGAGATGGACAGACAGGCTGATGGGGAGGAGGTAGGCCTGTATTTTGAACTTAAAAACTCAAATGGGTTTTTGGGTTCAAAATGTGTATTTTTCCCTTATGCTGCTATCCTTTTATAATCCATAATTTTGGGGCCAGGTTGTTCGATAACTTGGCAAAGTGAAAACAGTATGAGTGTATGATGGTTTGGGAACATAGGTGTAGAAGCACAAATCGATGAAAGGATAGCAGCATATGGCAACTTTACTGTTTGTTTTCCAAAGCAAACGAAGAGTGTATAATTATTAAAAACTTTATTTTTGGAGATGGACAGGCAGGCTGTAGGGGAGGAGGTAGGCCTGTATTTTGAACTTAAAAACTCAAATGGGTTTTTGGCTTCAAAATGTGTATTTTTCACTAATGCTGCTATCCTTTTATAATCCATAATTTTTGGGCCAGGTAGTCTAATTACTTGGCGACATAATAACAGTATGAGTGCATGGTTTGGGAAAATAGATGCAGAAGGACAAATGGATGAAAGGATGGCCGCATCTGGCAACTTTACTGTTTGCTTTTTTTCAATGCAAAGGAGGAGCGTATAATTATTAAAAAGGGTATTTTTGGAGATGGACAGGCAGGCTGTAGGGGAGGAGGTAGGCCTGTATTTTGAACTTAAAAACTCAAATGGGTTTTTGGGTTCAAAATGTGTATTTTTCACTAATGCTGCTATCCTTTTATAATCCATAATTTTTGGGCCAGGTAGTCTAATTACTTGGCGACATAATAACAGTATGAGTGCATGGTTTGGGAAAATAGATGCAGAAGGACAAATGGATGAAAGGATGGCCGCATCTGGCAACTTTATTGTTTGCTTTTTTTCAATGCAAAGGAGGAGCGTATAATTATTAAAAAGGGTATTTTTGGAGATGGACAGGCAGGCTGTAGGGGAGGAGGTAGGCCTGTATTTTGAACTTAAAAATTCAAATGGGTTTTTGGGTTCAAAATGTGTATTTTTCCCTTATGCTGCTATCCTTTTATAATCCATAATTTTTGGGCCAGGTAGTCTAATTACTTGGCGACATAATAACAGTATGAGTGCATGGTTTATGAAAATAGATGCAGAAGGACAAATGGATGAAAGGATGGCCGCATCTGGCAACTTTACTGTTTGCTTTTTTTCAATGCAAAGGAGGAGCGTATAATTATTAAAAAGGGTATTTTTGGAGATGGACAGGCAGGCTGTAGGGGTGGAGGTAGGCCTGTATTTTGAACTTAAAAACTCAAATGGGTTTTTGGGTTCAAAATGTGTATTTTTCCCTTATGCTGCTATCCTTTTATAATCCATAATTTTGGGGCCAGGTTGTCCGATAACTTGGCAAAGTGAAAACAGTATGAGTGTATGATGGTTTGGGAACATAGGTGTAGAAGCACAAATCGATGAAAGGATAGCAGCATATGGCAACTTAACTATTTGCTTTTCCAAAGCAAATGAAGAGTGCATAGTTATTAAACAAGGGTATTTTTGGAGATGGACAGGCAGGTTGATGGGGAGGAGGTAGGCCTGGATTTTGAACTTAAAAACTCAAATGGGTTTTTGGGTTCAAAATGTGTATTTTTTCCCTTATGCTGCTATCCTTTTATAATCCATAATTTTGGGGCCAGGTTGTCCGATAACTTGGCAAAGTGAAAACAGTATGAGTGTATGATGGTTTGGGAACATAGGTGTAGAAGCACAAATCGATGAAAGGATAGCAGCATATGGCAACTTAACTGTTTGTTTTCCAAAGCAAACGAAGAGTGTATAATTATTAAAAACTTTATTTTTGGAGATGGACAGGCAGGCTGTAGGGGAGGAGGTAGGCCTGTATTTTGAACTTAAAAACTCAAATGGGTTTTTGGCTTCAAAATGTGTATTTTTCACTAATGCTGCTATCCTTTTATAATCCATAATTTTTGGGCCAGGTAGTCTAATTACTTGGCGACATAATAACAGTATGAGTGCATGGTTTGGAAAAATAGATGCAGAAGGACAAATGGATGAAAGGATGGCCGCATCTGGCAACTTTACTGTTTGCTTTTTTTCAATGCAAAGGAGGAGCGTATAATTATTAAAAAGGGTATTTTTGGAGATGGACAGGCAGGCTGTAGGGGAGGAGGTAGGCCTGTATTTTGAACTTAAAAACTCAAATGGGTTTTTGGGTTCAAAATGTGTATTTTTCACTAATGCTGCTATCCATTTATAATCCATTATTTTTGGGCCAAGTAGTCTAATTACTTGGCGACATAATAACAGTATGAGTGCATGGTTTGGGAAAATAGATGCAGAAGGACAAATGGATGAAAGGATGGCCGCATCTGGCAACTTTATTGTTTGCTTTTTTTCAATGCAAAAGAGGAGCGTATAATTATTAAAAAGGGTATTTTTGGAGATGGACAGGCAGGCTGTAGGGGAGGAGGTAGGCCTGTATTTTGAACTTAAAAACTCAAATGGGTTTTTGGGTTCAAAATGTGTATTTTTAACTAATGCTGCTATCCTTTTATAATCCATAATTTTTGGGCCAGGTAGTCTAATTACTTGGCGACATAATAACAGTATGAGTGCATGGTTTGGGAAAATAGATGCAGAAGGACAAATGGATGAAAGGATGCCCGCATCTGGCAACTTTACTGTTTGCTTTTTTTCAATGCAAAGGAGGAGTGTATAATTATTAAAAAGGGTATTTTTGGAGATGGACAGGCAGGCTGTAGGGGAGGAGGTAGGCCTGTATTTTGAACTTAAAAACTCAAATGGGTTTTTGGGTTCAAAATGTGTATTTTTCCCTTATGCTGCTATCCTTTAATAATCCATAATTTTTGGGACAGTGAGTCTAATTACTTGGCGACATAATAACAGTATGAGTGCATGGTTTGGGAAAAATAGATGCAGAAGGACAAATGGATGAAAGGATGGCCGCATCTGGCAACTTTACTGTTTGCTTTTTTTCAATGCAAAGGAGGAGCGTATAATTATTAAAAAGGGTATTTTTGGAGATGGACAGGCAGGCTGTAGGGGAGGAGGTAGGCCTGTATTTTGAACTTAAAAACTCAAATGGGTTTTTGGGTTCAAAATGTGTATTTTTCCCTTATGCTGCTATCCTTTTATAATCCATAATTTTGGGGCCAGGTTGTTCGATAACTTGGCAAAGTGAAAACAGTATGAGTGTATGATGGTTTGGGAACATAGGTGTAGAAGCACAAATCGATGAAAGGATAGCAGCATATGGCAACTTAACTGTTTGTTTTCCAAAGCAAACGAAGAGTGTATAATTATTAAAAACTTTATTTTTGGAGATGGACAGGCAGGCTGTAGGGGAGGAGGTAGGCCTGTATTTTGAACTTAAAAACTCAAATGGGTTTTTGGGTTCAAAATGTGTATTTTTCACTAATGCTGCTATCCTTTTATAATCCATAATTTTTGGGCCAGGTAGTCTAATTACTTGGCGACATAATAACAGTATGAGTGCATGGTTTGGGAAAATAGATGCAGAAGGACAAATGGATGAAAGGATGGCCGCATCTGGCAACTTTACTGTTTGCTTTTTTTCAATGCAAAGGAGGAGCGTATAATTATTAAAAAGGGTATTTTTGGAGATGGACAGGCAGGCTGTAGGGGTGGAGGTAGGCCTGTATTTTGAACTTAAAAACTCAAATGGGTTTTTGGGTTCAAAATGTGTATTTTTCCCTTATGCTGCTATCCTTTTATAATCCATAATTTTGGGGCCAGGTTGTCCGATAACTTGGCAAAGTGAAAACAGTATGAGTGTATGATGGTTTGGGAACATAGGTGTAGAAGCACAAATCGATGAAAGGATAGCAGCATATGGCAACTTAACTATTTGCTTTTCCAAAGCAAATGAAGAGTGCATAACTATTAAAACAGGGTATTTTTGGAGATGGACAGGCAGGCTGATGGGGAGGAGGTAGGCCTGGATTTTGAACTTAAAAACTCAAATGGGTTTTTGGGTTCAAAATGTGTATTTTTTCCCTTATGCTGCTATCCTTTTATAATCCATAATTTTGGGGCCAGGTTGTCCGATAACTTGGCAAAGTGAAAACAGTATGAGTGTATGATGGTTTGGGAACATAGGTGTAGAAGCACAAATCGATGAAAGGATAGCAGCATATGGCAACTTAACTGTTTGTTTTCCAAAGCAAACGAAGAGTGTATAATTATTAAAAACTTTATTTTTGAAGATGGACAGGCAGGCTGTAGGGGAGGAGGTAGGCCTGTATTTTGAACTTAAAAACTCAAATGGGTTTTTGGCTTCAAAATGTGTATTTTTCACTAATGCTGCTATCCTTTTATAATCCATAATTTTTGGGCCAGGTAGTCTAATTACTTGGCGACATAATAACAGTATGAGTGCATGGTTTGGGAAAATAGATGCAGAAGGACAAATGGATGAAAGGATGGCCGCATCTGGCAACTTTACTGTTTGCTTTTTTTCAATGCAAAGGAGGAGCGTATAATTATTAAAAAGGGTATTTTTGGAGATGGACAGGCAGGCTGTAGGGGAGGAGGTAGGCCTGTATTTTGAACTTAAAAACTCAAATGGGTTTTTGGGTTCAAAATGTGTATTTTTCACTAATGCTGCTATCCTTTTATAATCCATAATTTTTGGGCCAGGTAGTCTAATTACTTGGCGACATAATAACAGTATGAGTGCATGGTTTGGGAAAATAGATGCAGAAGGACAAATGGATGAAAGGATGGCCGCATCTGGCAACTTTATTGTTTGCTTTTTTTCAATGCAAAGGAGGAGCGTATAATTATTAAAAAGGGTATTTTTGGAGATGGACAGGCAGGCTGTAGGGGAGGAGGTAGGCCTGTATTTTGAACTTAAAAACTCAAATGGGTTTTTGGGTTCAAAATGTGTATTTTTCCCTTATGCTGCTATCCTTTAATAATCCATAATTTTTGGGCCAGTGAGTCTAATTACTTGGCGACATAATAACAGTATGAGTGCATGGTTTGGGAAAAATAGATGCAGAAGGACAAATGGATGAAAGGATGGCCGCATCTGGCAACTTTACTGTTTGCTTTTTTTCAATGCAAAGGAGGAGCGTATAATTATTAAAAAGGGTATTTTTGGAGATGGACAGGCAGGCTGATGGGGAGGAGGTAGGCCTGTATTTTGAACTTAAAAACTCAAATGGGTTTTTGGGTTCAAAATGTGTATTTTTCCCTTATGCTGCTATCCTTTAATAATCCATAATTTTTGGGCCAGTGAGTCTAATTACTTGGCGACATAATAACAGTATGAGTGCATGGTTTGGGAAAAATAGATGCAGAAGGACAAATGGATGAAAGGATGGCCGCATCTGGCAACTTTACTGTTTGCTTTTTTTCAATGCAAAGGAGGAGCGTATAATTATTAAAAAGGGTATTTTTGGAGATGGACAGGCAGGCTGTAGGGGAGGAGGTAGGCCTGTATTTTGAACTTAAAAACTCAAATGGGTTTTTGGGTTCAAAATGTGTATTTTTCCCTTATGCTGCTATCCTTTTATAATCCATAATTTTGGGGCCAGGTTGTTCGATAACTTGGCAAAGTGAAAACAGTATGAGTGTATGATGGTTTGGGAACATAGGTGTAGAAGCACAAATCGATGAAAGGATAGCAGCATATGGCAACTTTACTGTTTGTTTTCCAAAGCAAACGAAGAGTGTATAATTATTAAAAACTTTATTTTTGGAGATGGACAGGCAGGCTGTAGGGGAGGAGGTAGGCCTGTATTTTGAACTTAAAAACTCAAATGGGTTTTTGGCTTCAAAATGTGTATTTTTCACTAATGCTGCTATCCTTTTATAATCCATAATTTTTGGGCCAGGTAGTCTAATTACTTGGCGACATAATAACAGTATGAGTGCATGGTTTGGGAAAATAGATGCAGAAGGACAAATGGATGAAAGGATGGCCGCATCTGGCAACTTTACTGTTTGCTTTTTTTCAATGCAAAGGAGGAGCGTATAATTATTAAAAAGGGTATTTTTGGAGATGGACAGGCAGGCTGTAGGGGAGGAGGTAGGCCTGTATTTTGAACTTAAAAACTCAAATGGGTTTTTGGGTTCAAAATGTGTATTTTTCCCTTATGCTGCTATCCTTTTATAATCCATAATTTTGGGGCCAGGTTGTCCGATAACTTGGCAAAGTGAAAACAGTATGAGTGTATGATGGTTTGGGAACATAGGTGTAGAAGCACAAATCGATGAAAGGATAGCAGCATATGGCAACTTAACTATTTGCTTTTCCAAAGCAAATGAAGAGTGCATAGTTATTAAACAAGGGTATTTTTGGAGATGGACAGGCAGGTTGATGGGGAGGAGGTAGGCCTGGATTTTGAACTTAAAAACTCAAATGGGTTTTTGGGTTCAAAATGTGTATTTTTTCCCTTATGCTGCTATCCTTTTATAATCCATAATTTTGGGGCAAGGTTGTCCGATAACTTGGCAAAGTGAAAACAGTATGAGTGTATGATGGTTTGGGAACATAGGTGTAGAAGCACAAATCGATGAAAGGATAGCAGCATATGGCAACTTAACTGTTTGTTTTCCAAAGCAAACGAAGAGTGTATAATTATTAAAAACTTTATTTTTGGAGATGGACAGGCAGGCTGTAGGGGAGGAGGTAGGCCTGTATTTTGAACTTAAAAACTCAAATGGGTTTTTGGCTTCAAAATGTGTATTTTTCACTAATGCTGCTATCCTTTTATAATCCATAATTTTTGGGCCAGGTAGTCTAATTACTTGGCGACATAATAACAGTATGAGTGCATGGTTTGGAAAAATAGATGCAGAAGGACAAATGGATGAAAGGATGGCCGCATCTGGCAACTTTACTGTTTGCTTTTTTTCAATGCAAAGGAGGAGCGTATAATTATTAAAAAGGGTATTTTTGGAGATGGACAGGCAGGCTGTAGGGGAGGAGGTAGGCCTGTATTTTGAACTTAAAAACTCAAATGGGTTTTTGGGTTCAAAATGTGTATTTTTCACTAATGCTGCTATCCATTTATAATCCATTATTTTTGGGCCAGGTAGTCTAATTACTTGGCGACATAATAACAGTATGAGTGCATGGTTTGGGAAAATAGATGCAGAAGGACAAATGGATGAAAGGATGGCCGCATCTGGCAACTTTATTGTTTGCTTTTTTTCAATGCAAAAGAGGAGCGTATAATTATTAAAAAGGGTATTTTTGGAGATGGACAGGCAGGCTGTAGGGGAGGAGGTAGGCCTGTATTTTGAACTTAAAAACTCAAATGGGTTTTTGGGTTCAAAATGTGTATTTTTAACTAATGCTGCTATCCTTTTATAATCCATAATTTTTGGGCCAGGTAGTCTAATTACTTGGCGACATAATAACAGTATGAGTGCATGGTTTGGGAAAATAGATGCAGAAGGACAAATGGATGAAAGGATGCCCGCATCTGGCAACTTTACTGTTTGCTTTTTTTCAATGCAAAGGAGGAGTGTATAATTATTAAAAAGGGTATTTTTGGAGATGGACAGGCAGGCTGTAGGGGAGGAGGTAGGCCTGTATTTTGAACTTAAAAACTCAAATGGGTTTTTGGGTTCAAAATGTGTATTTTTCCCTTATGCTGCTATCCTTTAATAATCCATAATTTTTGGGACAGTGAGTCTAATTACTTGGCGACATAATAACAGTATGAGTGCATGGTTTGGGAAAAATAGATGCAGAAGGACAAATGGATGAAAGGATGGCCGCATCTGGCAACTTTACTGTTTGCTTTTTTTCAATGCAAAGGAGGAGCGTATAATTATTAAAAAGGGTATTTTTGGAGATGGACAGGCAGGCTGTAGGGGAGGAGGTAGGCCTGTATTTTGAACTTAAAAACTCAAATGGGTTTTTGGGTTCAAAATGTGTATTTTTCCCTTATGCTGCTATCCTTTTATAATCCATAATTTTGGGGCCAGGTTGTTCGATAACTTGGCAAAGTGAAAACAGTATGAGTGTATGATGGTTTGGGAACATAGGTGTAGAAGCACAAATCGATGAAAGGATAGCAGCATATGGCAACTTAACTGTTTGTTTTCCAAAGCAAACGAAGAGTGTATAATTATTAAAAACTTTATTTTTGGAGATGGACAGGCAGGCTGTAGGGGATTAGGTAGGCCTGTATTTTGAACTTAAAAACTCAAATGGGTTTTTGGGTTCAAAATGTGTATTTTTCACTAATGCTGCTATCCTTTTATAATCCATAATTTTTGGGCCAGGTAGTCTAATTACTTGGCGACATAATAACAGTATGAGTGCATGGTTTGGGAAAATAGATGCAGAAGGACAAATGGATGAAAGGATGGCCGCATCTGGCAACTTTATTGTTTGCTTTTTTTCAATGCAAAGGAGGAGCGTATAATTATTAAAAAGGGTATTTTTGGAGATGGACAGGCAGGCTGTAGGGGAGGAGGTAGGCCTGTATTTTGAACTTAAAAACTCAAATGGGTTTTTGGGTTCAAAATGTGTATTTTTCCCTTATGCTGCTATCCTTTTATAATCCATAATTTTTGGGCCAGGTAGTCTAATTACTTGGCGACATAATAACAGTATGAGTGCATGGTTTGGGAAAATAGATGCAGAAGGACAAATGGATGAAAGGATGGCCGCATCTGGCAACTTTACTGTTTGCTTTTTTTCAATGCAAAGGAGGAGCGTATAATTATTAAAAAGGGTATTTTTGGAGATGGACAGGCAGGCTGTAGGGGTGGAGGTAGGCCTGTATTTTGAACTTAAAAACTCAAATGGGTTTTTGGGTTCAAAATGTGTATTTTTCCCTTATGCTGCTATCCTTTTATAATCCATAATTTTGGGGCCAGGTTGTCCGATAACTTGGCAAAGTGAAAACAGTATGAGTGTATGATGGTTTGGGAACATAGGTGTAGAAGCACAAATCGATGAAAGGATAGCAGCATATGGCAACTTAACTATTTGCTTTTCCAAAGCAAATGAAGAGTGCATAATTATTAAAACAGGGTATTTTTGGAGATGGACAGGCAGGCTGATGGGGAGGAGGTAGGCCTGGATTTTGAACTTAAAAACTCAAATGGGTTTTTGGGTTCAAAATGTGTATTTTTTCCCTTATGCTGCTATCCTTTTATAATCCATAATTTTGGGGCCAGGTTGTCCGATAACTTGGCAAAGTGAAAACAGTATGAGTGTATGATGGTTTGGGAACATAGGTGTAGAAGCACAAATCGATGAAAGGATAGCAGCATATGGCAACTTAACTGTTTGTTTTCCAAAGCAAACGAAGAGTGTATAATTATTAAAAACTTTATTTTTGGAGATGGACAGGCAGGCTGTAGGGGAGGAGGTAGGCCTGTATTTTGAACTTAAAAACTCAAATGGGTTTTTGGCTTCAAAATGTGTATTTTTCACTAATGCTGCTATCCTTTTATAATCCATAATTTTTGGGCCAGGTAGTCTAATTACTTGGCGACATAATAACAGTATGAGTGCATGGTTTGGGAAAATAGATGCAGAAGGACAAATGGATGAAAGGATGGCCGCATCTGGCAACTTTACTGTTTGCTTTTTTTCAATGCAAAGGAGGAGCGTATAATTATTAAAAAGGGTATTTTTGGAGATGGACAGGCAGGCTGTAGGGGTGGAGGTAGGCCTGTATTTTGAACTTAAAAACTCAAATGGGTTTTTGGGTTCAAAATGTGTATTTTTCCCTTATGCTGCTATCCTTTTATAATCCATAATTTTGGGGCCAGGTTGTCCGATAACTTGGCAAAGTGAAAACAGTATGAGTGTATGATGGTTTGGGAACATAGGTGTAGAAGCACAAATCGATGAAAGGATAGCAGCATATGGCAACTTAACTATTTGCTTTTCCAAAGCAAATGAAGAGTGCATAACTATTAAAACAGGGTATTTTTGGAGATGGACAGGCAGGCTGATGGGGAGGAGGTAGGCCTGGATTTTGAACTTAAAAACTCAAATGGGTTTTTGGGTTCAAAATGTGTATTTTTTCCCTTATGCTGCTATCCTTTTATAATCCATAATTTTGGGGCCAGGTTGTCCGATAACTTGGCAAAGTGAAAACAGTATGAGTGTATGATGGTTTGGGAACATAGGTGTAGAAGCACAAATCGATGAAAGGATAGCAGCATATGGCAACTTAACTGTTTGTTTTCCAAAGCAAACGAAGAGTGTATAATTATTAAAAACTTTATTTTTGGAGATGGACAGGCAGGCTGTAGGGGAGGAGGTAGGCCTGTATTTTGAACTTAAAAACTCAAATGGGTTTTTGGCTTCAAAATGTTTATTTTTCACTAATGCTGCTATCCTTTTATAATCCATAATTTTTGGGCCAGGTAGTCTAATTACTTGGCGACATAATAACAGTATGAGTGCATGGTTTGGGAAAATAGATGCAGAAGGACAAATGGATGAAAGGATGGCCGCATCTGGCAACTTTACTGTTTGCTTTTTTTCAATGCAAAGGAGGAGCGTATAATTATTAAAAAGGGTATTTTTGGAGATGGACAGGCAGGCTGTAGGGGAGGAGGTAGGCCTGTATTTTGAACTTAAAAACTCAAATGGGTTTTTGGGTTCAAAATGTGTATTTTTCACTAATGCTGCTATCCTTTTATAATCCATAATTTTTGGGCCAGGTAGTCTAATTACTTGGCGACATAATAACAGTATGAGTGCATGGTTTGGGAAAATAGATGCAGAAGGACAAATGGATGAAAGGATGGCCGCATCTGGCAACTTTATTGTTTGCTTTTTTTCAATGCAAAGGAGGAGCGTATAATTATTAAAAAGGGTATTTTTGGAGATGGACAGGCAGGCTGTAGGGGAGGAGGTAGGCCTGTATTTTGAACTTAAAAACTCAAATGGGTTTTTGGGTTCAAAATGTGTATTTTTCCCTTATGCTGCTATCCTTTAATAATCCATAATTTTTGGGCCAGTGAGTCTAATTACTTGGCGACATAATAACAGTATGAGTGCATGGTTTGGGAAAAATAGATGCAGAAGGACAAATGGATGAAAGGATGGCCGCATCTGGCAACTTTACTGTTTGCTTTTTTTCAATGCAAAGGAGGAGCGTATAATTATTAAAAAGGGTATTTTTGGAGATGGACAGGCAGGCTGATGGGGAGGAGGTAGGCCTGTATTTTGAACTTAAAAACTCAAATGGGTTTTTGGGTTCAAAATGTGTATTTTTCCCTTATGCTGCTATCCTTTAATAATCCATAATTTTTGGGCCAGTGAGTCTAATTACTTGGCGACATAATAACAGTATGAGTGCATGGTTTGGGAAAAATAGATGCAGAAGGACAAATGGATGAAAGGATGGCCGCATCTGGCAACTTTACTGTTTGCTTTTTTTCAATGCAAAGGAGGAGCGTATAATTATTAAAAAGGGTATTTTTGGAGATGGACAGGCAGGCTGTAGGGGAGGAGGTAGGCCTGTATTTTGAACTTAAAAACTCAAATGGGTTTTTGGGTTCAAAATGTGTATTTTTCCCTTATGCTGCTATCCTTTTATAATCCATAATTTTGGGGCCAGGTTGTTCGATAACTTGGCAAAGTGAAAACAGTATGAGTGTATGATGGTTTGGGAACATAGGTGTAGAAGCACAAATCGATGAAAGGATAGCAGCATATGGCAACTTTACTGTTTGTTTTCCAAAGCAAACGAAGAGTGTATAATTATTAAAAACTTTATTTTTGGAGATGGACAGGCAGGCTGTAGGGGAGGAGGTAGGCCTGTATTTTGAACTTAAAAACTCAAATGGGTTTTTGGCTTCAAAATGTGTATTTTTCACTAATGCTGCTATCCTTTTATAATCCATAATTTTTGGGCCAGGTAGTCTAATTACTTGGCGACATAATAACAGTATGAGTGCATGGTTTGGGAAAATAGATGCAGAAGGACAAATGGATGAAAGGATGGCCGCATCTGGCAACTTTACTGTTTGCTTTTTTTCAATGCAAAGGAGGAGCGTATAATTATTAAAAAGGGTATTTTTGGAGATGGACAGGCAGGCTGTAGGGGAGGAGGTAGGCCTGTATTTTGAACTTAAAAACTCAAATGGGTTTTTGGGTTCAAAATGTGTATTTTTCCCTTATGCTGCTATCCTTTTATAATCCATAATTTTTGGGCCAGGTAGTCTAATTACTTGGCGACATAATAACAGTATGAGTGCATGGTTTATGAAAATAGATGCAGAAGGACAAATGGATGAAAGGATGGCCGCATCTGGCAACTTTACTGTTTGCTTTTTTTCAATGCAAAGGAGGAGCGTATAATTATTAAAAAGGGTATTTTTGGAGATGGACAGGCAGGCTGTAGGGGTGGAGGTAGGCCTGTATTTTGAACTTAAAAACTCAAATGGGTTTTTGGGTTCAAAATGTGTATTTTTCCCTTATGCTGCTATCCTTTTATAATCCATAATTTTGGGGCCAGGTTGTCCGATAACTTGGCAAAGTGAAAACAGTATGAGAGTATGATGGTTTGGGAACATAGGTGTAGAAGCACAAATCGATGAAAGGATAGCAGCATATGGCAACTTAACTATTTGCTTTTCCAAAGCAAATGAAGAGTGCATAATTATTAAACAAGGGTATTTTTGGAGATGGACAGGCAGGTTGATGGGGAGGAGGTAGGCCTGGATTTTGAACTTAAAAACTCAAATGGGTTTTTGGGTTCAAAATATGTATTTTTTCCCTTATGCTGCTATCCTTTTATAATCCATAATTTTGGGGCCAGGTTGTCCGATAACTTGGCAAAGTGAAAACAGTATGAGTGTATGATGGTTTGGGAACATAGGTGTAGAAGCACAAATCGATGAAAGGATAGCAGCATATGGCAACTTAACTGTTTGTTTTCCAAAGCAAACGAAGAGTGTATAATTATTAAAAACTTTATTTTTGGAGATGAACAGGCAGGCTGTAGGGGAGGAGGTAGGCCTGTATTTTGAACTTAAAAACTCAAATGGGTTTTTGGCTTCAAAATGTGTATTTTTCACTAATGCTGCTATCCTTTTATAATCCATAATTTTTGGGCCAGGTAGTCTAATTACTTGGCGACATAATAACAGTATGAGTGCATGGTTTGGGAAAATAGATGCAGAAGGACAAATGGATGAAAGGATGGCCGCATCTGGCAACTTTACTGTTTGCTTTTTTTCAATGCAAAGGAGGAGCGTATAATTATTAAAAAGGGTATTTTTGGAGATGGACAGGCAGGCTGTAGGGGTGGAGGTAGGCCTGTATTTTGAACTTAAAAACTCAAATGGGTTTTTGGGTTCAAAATGTGTATTTTTCCCTTATGCTGCTATCCTTTTATAATCCATAATTTTGGGGCCAGGTTGTCCGATAACTTGGCAAAGTGAAAACAGTATGAGTGTATGATGGTTTGGGAACATAGGTGTAGAAGCACAAATCGATGAAAGGATAGCAGCATATGGCAACTTAACTATTTGCTTTTCCAAAGCAAATGAAGAGTGCATAATTATTAAAACAGGGTATTTTTGGAGATGGACAGGCAGGCTGATGGGGAGGAGGTAGGCCTGGATTTTGAACTTAAAAACTCAAATGGGTTTTTGGGTTCAAAATATGTATTTTTTCCCTTATGCTGCTATCCTTTTATAATCCATAATTTTGGGGCCAGGTTGTCCGATAACTTGGCAAAGTGAAAACAGTATGAGTGTATGATGGTTTGGGAACATAGGTGTAGAAGCACAAATCGATGAAAGGATAGCAGCATATGGCAACTTAACTGTTTGTTTTCCAAAGCAAACGAAGAGTGTATAATTATTAAAAACTTTATTTTTGGAGATGAACAGGCAGGCTGTAGGGGAGGAGGTAGGCCTGTATTTTGAACTTAAAAACTCAAATGGGTTTTTGGCTTCAAAATGTGTATTTTTCACTAATGCTGCTATCCTTTTATAATCCATAATTTTTGGGCCAGGTAGTCTAATTACTTGGCGACATAATAACAGTATGAGTGCATGGTTTGGGAAAATAGATGCAGAAGGACAAATGGATGAAAGGATGGCCGCATCTGGCAACTTTACTGTTTGCTTTTTTTCAATGCAAAGGAGGAGCGTATAATTATTAAAAAGGGTATTTTTGGAGATGGACAGGCAGGCTGTAGGGGTGGAGGTAGGCCTGTATTTTGAACTTAAAAACTCAAATGGGTTTTTGGGTTCAAAATGTGTATTTTTCCCTTATGCTGCTATCCTTTTATAATCCATAATTTTGGGGCCAGGTTGTCCGATAACTTGGCAAAGTGAAAACAGTATGAGTGTATGATGGTTTGGGAACATAGGTGTAGAAGCACAAATCGATGAAAGGATAGCAGCATATGGCAACTTAACTATTTGCTTTTCCAAAGCAAATGAAGAGTGCATAATTATTAAAACAGGGTATTTTTGGAGATGGACAGGCAGGCTGATGGGGAGGAGGTAGGCCTGGATTTTGAACTTAAAAACTCAAATGGGTTTTTGGGTTCAAAATGTGTATTTTTTCCCTTATGCTGCTATCCTTTTATAATCCATAATTTTGGGGCCAGGTTGTCCGATAACTTGGCAAAGTGAAAACAGTATGAGTGTATGATGGTTTGGGAACATAGGTGTAGAAGCACAAATCGATGAAAGGATAGCAGCATATGGCAACTTAACTGTTTGTTTTCCAAAGCAAACGAAGAGTGTATAATTATTAAAAACTTTATTTTTGGAGATGGACAGGCAGGCTGTAGGGGAGGAGGTAGGCCTGTATTTTGAACTTAAAAACTCAAATGGGTTTTTGGGTTCAAAATGTGTATTTTTCACTAATGCTGCTATCCTTTTATAATCCATAATTTTTGGGCCAGGTAGTCTAATTACTTGGCGACATAATAACAGTATGAGTGCATGGTTTGGGAAAATAGATGCAGAAGGACAAATGGATGAAAGGATGGCCGCATCTGGCAACTTTATTGTTTGCTTTTTTTCAATGCAAAGGAGGAGCGTATAATTATTAAAAAGGGTATTTTTGGAGATGGACAGGCAGGCTGTAGGGGAGGAGGTAGGCCTGTATTTTGAACTTAAAAACTCAAATGGGTTTTTGGGTTCAAAATGTGTATTTTTAACTAATGCTGCTATCCTTTTATAATCCATAATTTTTGGGCCAGGTAGTCTAATTACTTGGCGACATAATAACAGTATGAGTGCATGGTTTGGGAAAATAGATGCAGAAGGACAAATGGATGAAAGGATGCCCGCATCTGGCAACTTTACTGTTTGCTTTTTTTCAATGCAAAGGAGGAGTGTATAATTATTAAAAAGGGTATTTTTGGAGATGAACAGGCAGGCTGTAGGGGAGGAGGTAGGCCTGTATTTTGAACTTAAAAACTCAAATGGGTTTTTGGGTTCAAAATGTGTATTTTTCCCTTATGCTGCTATCCTTTAATAATCCATAATTTTTGGGCCAGTGAGTCTAATTACTTGGCGACATAATAACAGTATGAGTGCATGGTTTGGGAAAAATAGATGCAGAAGGACAAATGGATGAAAGGATGGCCGCATCTGGCAACTTTACTGTTTGCTTTTTTTCAATGCAAAGGAGGAGCGTATAATTATTAAAAAGGGTATTTTTGGAGATGGACAGGCAGGCTGTAGGGGAGGAGGTAGGCCTGTATTTTGAACTTAAAAACTCAAATGGGTTTTTGGGTTCAAAATGTGTATTTTTCCCTTATGCTGCTATCCTTTTATAATCCATAATTTTTGGGCCAGGTAGTCTAATTACTTGGCGACATAATAACAGTATGAGTGCATGGTTTATGAAAATAGATGCAGAAGGACAAATGGATGAAAGGATGGCCGCATCTGGCAACTTTACTGTTTGCTTTTTTTCAATGCAAAGGAGGAGCGTATAATTATTAAAAAGGGTATTTTTGGAGATGGACAGGCAGGCTGTAGGGGTGGAGGTAGGCCTGTATTTTGAACTTAAAAACTCAAATGGGTTTTTGGGTTCAAAATGTGTATTTTTCCCTTATGCTGCTATCCTTTTATAATCCATAATTTTGGGGCCAGGTTGTCCGATAACTTGGCAAAGTGAAAACAGTATGAGAGTATGATGGTTTGGGAACATAGGTGTAGAAGCACAAATCGATGAAAGGATAGCAGCATATGGCAACTTAACTATTTGCTTTTCCAAAGCAAATGAAGAGTGCATAATTATTAAACAAGGGTATTTTTGGAGATGGACAGGCAGGTTGATGGGGAGGAGGTAGGCCTGGATTTTGAACTTAAAAACTCAAATGGGTTTTTGGGTTCAAAATATGTATTTTTTCCCTTATGCTGCTATCCTTTTATAATCCATAATTTTGGGGCCAGGTTGTCCGATAACTTGGCAAAGTGAAAACAGTATGAGTGTATGATGGTTTGGGAACATAGGTGTAGAAGCACAAATCGATGAAAGGATAGCAGCATATGGCAACTTAACTGTTTGTTTTCCAAAGCAAACGAAGAGTGTATAATTATTAAAAACTTTATTTTTGGAGATGAACAGGCAGGCTGTAGGGGAGGAGGTAGGCCTGTATTTTGAACTTAAAAACTCAAATGGGTTTTTGGCTTCAAAATGTGTATTTTTCACTAATGCTGCTATCCTTTTATAATCCATAATTTTTGGGCCAGGTAGTCTAATTACTTGGCGACATAATAACAGTATGAGTGCATGGTTTGGGAAAATAGATGCAGAAGGACAAATGGATGAAAGGATGGCCGCATCTGGCAACTTTACTGTTTGCTTTTTTCAATGCAAAGGAGGAGCGTATAATTATTAAAAAGGGTATTTTTGGAGATGGACAGGCAGGCTGTAGGGGTGGAGGTAGGCCTGTATTTTGAACTTAAAAACTCAAATGGGTTTTTGGGTTCAAAATGTGTATTTTTCCCTTATGCTGCTATCCTTTTATAATCCATAATTTTGGGGCCAGGTTGTCCGATAACTTGGCAAAGTGAAAACAGTATGAGTGTATGATGGTTTGGGAACATAGGTGTAGAAGCACAAATCGATGAAAGGATAGCAGCATATGGCAACTTAACTATTTGCTTTTCCAAAGCAAATGAAGAGTGCATAATTATTAAAACAGGGTATTTTTGGAGATGGACAGGCAGGCTGATGGGGAGGAGGTAGGCCTGGATTTTGAACTTAAAAACTCAAATGGGTTTTTGGGTTCAAAATGTGTATTTTTTCCCTTATGCTGCTATCCTTTTATAATCCATAATTTTGGGGCCAGGTTGTCCGATAACTTGGCAAAGTGAAAACAGTATGAGTGTATGATGGTTTGGGAACATAGGTGTAGAAGCACAAATCGATGAAAGGATAGCAGCATATGGCAACTTAACTGTTTGTTTTCCAAAGCAAACGAAGAGTGTATAATTATTAAAAACTTTATTTTTGGAGATGGACAGGCAGGCTGTAGGGGAGGAGGTAGGCCTGTATTTTGAACTTAAAAACTCAAATGGGTTTTTGGCTTCAAAATGTGTATTTTGCACTAATGCTGCTATCCTTTTATAATCCATAATTTTTGGGCCAGGTAGTCTAATTACTTGGCGACATAATAACAGTATGAGTGCATGGTTTGGGAAAATAGATGCAGAAGGACAAATGGATGAAAGGATGGCCGCATCTGGCAACTTTACTGTTTGCTTTTTTTCAATGCAAAGGAGGAGCGTATAATTATTAAAAAGGGTATTTTTGGAGATGGACAGGCAGGCTGTAGGGGAGGAGGTAGGCCTGTATTTTGAACTTAAAAACTCAAATGGGTTTTTGGGTTCAAAATGTGTATTTTTCACTAATGCTGCTATCCTTTTATAATCCATAATTTTTGGGCCAGGTAGTCTAATTACTTGGCGACATAATAACAGTATGAGTGCATGGTTTGGGAAAATAGATGCAGAAGGACAAATGGATGAAAGGATGGCCGCATCTGGCAACTTTATTGTTTGCATTTTTTTCAATGCAAAGGAGGAGCGTATAATTATTAAAAAGGGTATTTTTGGAGATGGACAGGCAGGCTGTAGGGGAGGAGGTAGGCCTGTATTTTGAACTTAAAAACTCAAATGGGTTTTTGGGTTCAAAATGTGTATTTTTCCCTTATGCTGCTATCCTTTTATAATCCATAATTTTTGGGCCAGGTAGTCTAATTACTTGGCGACATAATAACAGTATGAGTGCATGGTTTATGAAAATAGATGCAGAAGGACAAATGGATGAAAGGATGGCCGCATCTGGCAACTTTACTGTTTGCTTTTTTTCAATGCAAAGGAGGAGCGTATAATTATTAAAAAGGGTATTTTTGGAGATGGACAGGCAGGCTGTAGGGGTGGAGGTAGGCCTGTATTTTGAACTTAAAAACTCAAATGGGTTTTTGGGTTCAAAATGTGTATTTTTCCCTTATGCTGCTATCCTTTTATAATCCATAATTTTGGGGCCAGGTTGTCCGATAACTTGGCAAAGTGAAAACAGTATGAGTGTATGATGGTTTGGGAACATAGGTGTAGAAGCACAAATCGATGAAAGGATAGCAGCATATGGCAACTTAACTATTTGCTTTTCCAAAGCAAATGAAGAGTGCATAATTATTAAACAAGGGTATTTTTGGAGATGGACAGGCAGGTTGATGGGGAGGAGGTAGGCCTGGATTTTGAACTTAAAAACTCAAATGGGTTTTTGGGTTCAAAATGTGTATTTTTTCCCTTATGCTGCTATCCTTTTATAATCCATAATTTTGGGGCCAGGTTGTCCGATAACTTGGCAAAGTGAAAACAGTATGAGTGTATGATGGTTTGGGAACATAGGTGTAGAAGCACAAATCGATGAAAGGATAGCAGCATATGGCAACTTAACTGTTTGTTTTCCAAAGCAAACGAAGAGTGTATAATTATTAAAAACTTTATTTTTGGAGATGGACAGGCAGGCTGTAGGGGAGGAGGTAGGCCTGTATTTTGAACTTAAAAACTCAAATGGGTTTTTGGCTTCAAAATGTGTATTTTTCACTAATGCTGCTATCCTTTTATAATCCATAATTTTTGGGCCAGGTAGTCTAATTACTTGGCGACATAATAACAGTATGAGTGCATGGTTTGGGAAAATAGATGCAGAAGGACAAATGGATGAAAGGATGGCCGCATCTGGCAACTTTACTGTTTGCTTTTTTTCAATGCAAAGGAGGAGCGTATAATTATTAAAAAGGGTATTTTTGGAGATGGACAGGCAGGCTGTAGGGGAGGAGGTAGGCCTGTATTTTGAACTTAAAAACTCAAATGGGTTTTTGGGTTCAAAATGTGTATTTTTCACTAATGCTGCTATCCTTTTATAATCCATAATTTTTGGGCCAGGAAGTCTAATTACTTGGCGACATAATAACAGTATGAGTGCATGGTTTGGGAAAATAGATGCAGAAGGACAAATGGATGAAAGGATGGCCGCATTTGGCAACTTTATTGTTTGCTTTTTTTCAATGCAAAGGAGGAGCGTATAATTATTAAAAAGGGTATTTTTGGAGATGGACAGGCAGGCTGTAGGGGAGGAGGTAGGCCTGTATTTTGAACTTAAAAACTCAAATGGGTTTTTGGGTTCAAAATGTGTATTTTTCCCTTATGCTGCTATCCTTTTATAATCCATAATTTTTGGGCCAGGTAGTCTAATTACTTGGCGACATAATAACAGTATGAGTGCATGGTTTGGGAAAATAGATGCAGAAGGACAAAAGGATGAAAGGATGGCCGCATCTGGCAACTTTACTGTTTGCTTTTTTTCAATGCAAAGGAGGAGCGTATAATTATTAAAAAGGGTATTTTTGGAGATGGACAGGCAGGCTGTAGGGGTGGAGGTAGGCCTGTATTTTGAACTTAAAAACTCAAATTGGTTTTTGGGTTCAAAATGTGTATTTTTCCCTTATGCTGCTATCCTTTTATAATCCATAATTTTGGGGCCAGGTTGTCCGATAACTTGGCAAAGTGAAAACAGTATGAGTGTATGATGGTTTGGGAACATAGGTGTAGAAGCACAAATCGATGAAAGGATAGCAGCATATGGCAACTTAACTATTTGCTTTTCCAAAGCAAATGAAGAGTGCATAATTATTAAAACAGGGTATTTTTGGAGATGGACAGGCAGGCTGATGGGGAGGAGGTAGGCCTGGATTTTGAACTTAAAAACTCAAATGGGTTTTTGGGTTCAAAATGTGTATTTTTTCCCTTATGCTGCTATCCTTTTATAATCCATAATTTTGGGGCCAGGTTGTCCGATAACTTAGCAAAGTGAAAACAGTATCAGTGTTTGATGGTTACCCCTGCTATCGGCGCTGCTGCACCTTCTCTCCCCCTGGCTATCAGTGCCGCTGCCCCATTGCCGGCGCCGATAGCCAGGGGTAGAGAAACGGCGCCGGCAATGGGGCAGCGTCGTCGACAGACAGGGGGAAAGAAGAGGCAGCGGCACCCATTGCTGGCGCCGCTGCCCCGTGTCCCCCCACCGGAGGCCTGAAGCAGCACGGACCCGACCCCGGCAACAGGGTAATTATACAACTAGGGATGGGGGAGGCAACGGGGCAGCGGCACCGGCAATGGGTGCCGCTGCCCCTTATCCCCCCCTGGCTATCGGTGCCGTTGCCCCATTGCCGGCGCCTCTTCTCTCCCCCTGTATTTTGAACTTAAAAACTCAAATGAGTTTTTGGGTTCAAAATGTGTATTTTTCCCTTATGCTGCTATCCTTTTATAATCCATAATTTTTGGGCCAGGTAGTCTAATTACTTGGCGACATAATAACAGTATGAGTGCATGGTTTGGGAAAATAGATGCAGAAGGACAAATGGATGAAAGGATGGCCGCATCTGGCAACTTTATTGTTTGCTTTTTTTCAATGCAAAGGAGGAGCGTATAATTATTAAAAAGGGTATTTTTGGAGATGGACAGGCAGGCTGTAGGGGAGGAGGTAGGCCTGTATTTTGAACTTAAAAACTCAAATGGGTTTTTGGGTTCAAAATGTGTATTTTTCCCTTATGCTGCTATCCTTTTATAATCCATAATTTTTGGGCCAGGTAGTCTAATTACTTGGCGACATAATAACAGTATGAGTGCATGGTTTGGGAAAATAGATGCAGAAGGACAAATGGATGAAAGGATGGCCGCATCTGGCAACTTTACTGTTTGCTTTTTTTCAATGCAAAGGAGGAGCGTATAATTATTAAAAAGGGTATTTTTGGAGATGGACAGGCAGGCTGTAGGGGTGGAGGTAGGCCTGTATTTTGAACTTAAAAACTCAAATGGGTTTTTGGGTTCAAAATGTGTATTTTTCCCTTATGCTGCTATCCTTTTATAATCCATAATTTTGGGGCCAGGTTGTCCGATAACTTGGCAAAGTGAAAACAGTATGAGTGTATGATGGTTTGGGAACATAGGTGTAGAAGCACAAATCGATGAAAGGATAGCAGCATATGTCAACTTAACTATTTGCTTTTCCAAAGCAAATGAAGAGTGCATAATTATTAAAACAGGGTATTTTTGGAGATGGACAGGCAGGCTGATGGGGAGGAGGTAGGCCTGGATTTTGAACTTAAAAACTCAAATGGGTTTTTGGGTTCAAAATGTGTATTTTTTCCCTTATGCTGCTATCCTTTTATAATCCATAATTTTGGGGCCAGGTTGTCCGATAACTTGGCAAAGTGAAAACAGTATGAGTGTATGATGGTTTGGGAACATAGGTGTAGAAGCACAAATCGATGAAAGGATAGCAGCATATGGCAACTTAACTGTTTGTTTTCCAAAGCAAACGAAGAGTGTAGAATTATTAAAAACTGTATTTTTGGAGATGGACAGGCAGGCTGTAGGGGAGGAGGTAGGCCTGTATTTTGAACTTAAAAACTCAAATGGGTTTTTGGGTTCAAAATGTGTATTTTTCCCTTATGCTGCTACCCTTTTATAATCCATAATTTTTGGGCCAGGTAGTCTAATAACTTGGCGACATGATAACAGTATGAGTGCATGGTTTCGGAAAATAGGTGCAGAAGGACAAATGGATGAAAGGATGGCTGCATATGGCAACTTTACTGTTTGCTTTTTTTCAATGCAAAGGAGGAGCGTAAAATTATTAAAAAGGGTATATTTGGAGATGGACAGGCAGGCTAAAGGTGAGGACGTAGGCCTGTATTTTGAATGGGTTTTTGGTTCAAAATGTGTATTTTTCCCTTATGCTGCTATCCTTTTAAAATCCATAATTTTGGGGCTAGGTACTCCGATAACTTGTTAAAGTGAGAACAGTATGAGTGTATGATGGTTTTGGAACATAGGTGTTGAAGCACAATTCGATGAAAGGATGGCCGCATATGGCAACTTTACTGTTTGCTTTTTTTCAATGCAAAGGAGGAGCGTTTAATTATTAAAAAGGGTATTTTTGGAGATGGACAGGCAGGCTGTAGGGGAGGAGATAGGCCTGTATTTTAAACTTAAAAACTCAAATGAGTTTTTGGGTTCAAAATGTGTATTTTTCCCTTATGCTGCTATCCTTTTATAATCCATCATTTTGGGGCCAGGTAGTCTAATTACTTGGCGACATAATAACAGTATGAGTGCATGGTTTGGGAAAATAGATGCAGAAGGACAAATGGATGAAAGGATGGCCGCATCTGGCAACTTTACTGTTTGCTTTTTTTCAATACAAAGGAGGAGCGTATAATTATTAAAAAGGGTATTTTTGGAGATGGACAGGCAGGCTGTAGGGGAGGAGGTAGGCCTGTATTTTGAACTTAAAAACTCAAATGGGTTTTTGGGTTCAAAATGTGTATTTTTCCCTTATGCTGCTATCCTTTTATAATCCATAATTTTGGGGCCAGATTGTTCGATAACTTGGCAAAGTGAAAACAGTATGAGTGTATGATGGTTTGGGGACATAGGTGTAGAAGCACAAATCGATGAAAGGATAGCAGCATATGGCAACTTAACTGTTTGTTTTCCAAAGCAAACGAAGAGTGTATAATTATTAAAAACTGTATTTTTGAAGATGGACAGGCAGGCTGTAGGGGAGGAGGTAGGCCTGTATTTTGAACTTAAAAACTCAAATGGGTTTTTGGGTTCAAAATGTGTATTTTTCACTAATGCTGCTATCCTTTTATAATCCATAATTTTGGGGCCAGGTTGTCCGATAACTTAGCAAAGTGAAAACAGTATGAGTGTATGATGGTTACCCCTGCTATCGGCGCTGCTGCCCCTTCTCTCCCCCTGGCTATCAGTGCCGCTGCCCCATTGCCGGCGCCGATAGCCAGAGGTAGAGAAACGGCGCCGGCAATGGGGCAGCGTCGTCGACAGACAGGGGGAAAGAAGAGGCAGTGGCACCCATTGCTGGCGCCGCTGCCCCGTGTCCTCCCCCTCCCCGGTTGTATAATTACCTGTTGCTGGGGTCGGGTCAGCGCTGCTTCAGGCCTCCGGTGTGCATTCCCTGTGTCGTTGCTATGCTTTGCATGGCGCGGCGCAATGACGAGAGACGTCACTCGTCATTGCGTCTCGCAACGCATAGCAATGATGCAGGGGACGCACACCGGAGGCCTGAAGCAGCACGGACCCGACCCCGGCAACAGGGTTATTATACAACTAGGGATGGGGGAGGCAACGGGGCAGCGGCGCCGGCAATGGGTGCCGCTGCCCCTTATCCCCCCTGGCTATCGGTGCCGTTGCCCCATTGCCGGCGCCGCTTCTCTCCCCCTGGCTATCGGCACTGGCAATGGGACAGCGGCACCGATAGCCAGGGGGAGAGAAGGGGAAGCGGCGCCGATAGCAGGGGGAGAGAAGCGGCGGTAGCAGGGCTCTAGACCCCAGAAAAGGCAGGGGGAGAGAAGCAGGCAGCGATGGCCTCTCTCCCCCTGCCTTTCCTGGGGGCTCTGTGGGGTGAGAAGCAGTGTATCGGGGTATACACATGCACACACACGCACCCTCATTTTATGAAGGATATTTGGGTAAAAAACTTTTTTTACCCAAATATCCTTGGTAAAATGAGGGTGCGTGTTATAGGCCGGTGCGTGGTACACCCCGATAAATACGGTAATTTTCCCTTATGCTGCTACCCTTTTATAATCCATAATTTTTGGGCCAGGTAGTCTAATAACTTGGCAACATGATAACAGTATGAGTGCATGGTTTCGGAAAATAGGTGCCGGAAAATAGGTGTAGAAGGACAAATGGATGAAAGGTTGGCTGCATATGGCAACTTTACTGTTTGCTTTTTTTCAATGCAAAGGAGGAGCGTATAATTATTAAAAAGGGTATTTTTGGAGATGGACAGGCAGGCTGTAGGGGAGGAGGTAGGCCTGTATTTTGAACTTAAAAACTCAAATGGGTTTTTGGGTTCAAAATGTGTCTTTTTCCCTTATGCTGCTATCCTTTTATAATCCATAATTTTGGGGCCAGGTTGTCCGATAACTTGGCAAAGTGAAAACAAAATGAGTGTATGATGGTTTGGGAACATAGGTGTAGAAGCACAAATCGATGAAAGGATAGCAGCATATGGCAACTTAACTGTTTGTTTGTTTTTCCAAAGCAAATGAAGAGTGCATAATTATTAAAAAAAGGGTATTTTTGGAGATGGACAGGCAGGCTGTAGGGGAGGAGGTAGGCCTGTATTTTGAACTTAAAAACTCAAATGGGTTTTTGGCTTCAAAATGTGTATTTTTCCCTTATGCTGCTATCCTTTTATAATCCATAATTTTGGGGCCAGGTTGTCCGATAACTTGGCAAAGTGAAAACAGTATGATTGTATGATGGTTACCCCTGCTATTGGCGCTGCTGTCCCTTCTCTCCCCCTGGCTATCAGAGACGCTGCCCCATTGCCGGCGCCGATAGCCAGGGGGAGAGAAACGGCGCCGGCAATGGGGCAGCGGCGTCGACAGACAGGGGGAAAGAAGTGTCAGCGGCACCCATTGCCGGTGCCGCTGCCCCGTTGCCTCCACCATCCCCGGTTGTATAATTACCTGTTGCTAGGGTCGGGTCAGCACTGCTTCAGGCCTCCGGTGTGCATTCCCTGCGTCGTTGCTATGCTTTGCATGGCGCGGCGCAATGACGAGAGTAGTCACTCGTCATTGCGTCTCGCAACGCATAGCAATGATGCAGGGGACGCACACCGGAGGCCTGAAGCAGCGCGTACCCGACCCCGGCAATAGGTAATTATACAACTAGGGATGGGGAAGGCAACGGGGCAGCGGCGCCGCCAATGGGTGCCGCTGCCCCTTATCTCCTCCTGGCTATCGATGCCGCTGCCCCATTGCCGACGCCGCTTCTCTCCCCCTGGCAATCGGTGCTGGCAATGGGACAGCAGCACCGATAGCCAGGGGGAGAGAAGGGGCAGCGGCGCCGATAGCAGGGGGAGAGAAGCGGCGGTAGCAGGGCCCTAGACCCCAGGAAAGGCAGGGGGAGAGAAGAAGGCAGCGACGGCCTCTCTTCCCCTGCCTTTCCTGGGGGCTCTGTGGGGTGAGAAGCAGTGTATCGGGGTATACACATGCACACACACGCATCCTCATTTTATGAAGGATATTTGGGTAAAAAAAATTTTTTACCCACATATCCTTTGTAAAATGAGGGTGCGTGTTATAGGCCGGTGCGTGGTACACCCCGATAAATACTGTAATTTTCCTTTATGCTGCTACCCTTTTATAATCCATAATTTTTGGGCCAGGTAGTCTAATAACTTGGCGACATGATAACAGTATGAGTGCATGGTTTTGGAAAATAGGTGCAGAAGGACAAATGGATGAAAGGATGGCTGCATATGGCAACTTTACTGTTTGCAATTTTTTAATGCAAAGGAGGAGCGTAAAATTATTAAAAAGGGTATATTTGGAGATGGACAGGCAGGCTGAAGGTGAGGACGTAGGCCTGTATTTTGAAATGTTTTTTGGGTTCAAAATGTGTATTTTTCCCTTATGCTGCTATCCTTTTAAAATCCATAATTTTGGGGCTAGGTACTCCGATAACTTGTTAAAGTGAGAACAGTATGAGTGTATGATGGTTTTGGAACATAGGTGTTGAAGCACAATTCGATGAAAGGATGGCCGCATATGGCAAGTTTACTGTTTGATTTTTTTCAATGCAGTGGAGGAGCTTATAATTATTAAAAAGGGTATTTTTGGAGATGGACAGGCAGGCTGTAGGGGAGGAGGTAGGCCTGTATTTTGAACTTAAAAACTCAAATGGGTTTTTGGGTTCAAAATGTGTATTTTTCCCTTATGCTGCTATACTTTTATAATCCATAATTTTAGGGCCAGGTTGTCCGATAACTTGGCAAAGTGAAAACAGTATGAGTGTATGATGGTTTGGGACCATGGGTGTAGAAGCACAAATCGATGAAAGGATAGCGGCATATGGCAACTTAACTGCTTGTTTTTCCAAAGCAAACAAAGAGTGTATAATTATTAAAAAAGGTATTTTTGGAGATGGACAGGCAGGCTGAAGGGGAGGAGGTAGGCCTGTATTTTGAACTTAAAAACTCAAATGGGTTTTTGGGTTCAAAATGTGTATTTTTCACTACTGCTGCTATCCTTTTATAATCCATAATTTTTGGGCCAGGTAGTCTAATTACTTGGCGACATAATAACAGTATGAGTGCATGGTTTGGGAAAATAGATGCAGAAGGACAAATGGATGAAAGGATGGCCGCATCTGGCATCTTTTTTTGCTTTTTTCAATGCAAAGGAGGAGCGTTTAATTATTAAAAAGGGTATTTTTGGAGATGGACAGGCAGGCTGTAGGGGAGGAGGTAGGCCTGTATTTTGAACTTAAAAACTCAAATGGGTTTTTGGGTTCAAAATGTGTATTTTTCCCTTATGCTGCTATCCTTTTATAATCCATAATTTTGGGGCCAGGTAGTCCGATAACTTGGCAAAGTGAAAACAGTATGAGTGTATGATGGTTTGGGAACATAGGTGTAGAAGCACAAATCGATGAAAGGATAGCAGCATATGGCAACTTAACTGTTTGTTTTTCCAAAGCAAATAAAGAGTGCATAATTATTAAAACAGGGTATTTTTGGAGATGGACAGGCAGGCTGATGGGGAGGAGGTAGGCCTGTATTTTGAACTTAAAAACTCAAATGGGTTTTTGGGTTAAAAATGTGTATTTTTCACTAATGCTGCTATCCTTTTATAATCCATAATTTTTGGGCCAGGTAGTCTAATTACTTGGCGACATAATTACAGTATGAGTGCATGGTTTGGGAAAATAGATGCAGAAGGACAAATGGATGAAAGGATGGCCGCATCTGGCATCTTTTTTTGCTTTTTTCAATGCAAAGGAGGAGCGTTTAATTATTAAAAAGGGTATTTTTGGAGATGGACAGGCAGGCTGATGGGGAGGAGGTAGGCCTGTATTTTGAACTTAAAATCTCAAATGGGATTTTGGGTTCAAAATGTGTATTTTTCCCTTATGCTGCTATCCTTTTATAATCCATAATTTTGGGGCCAGGTTGTCCGATAACTTGGCAAAGTGAAAACAGTATGAGTTTTTGATGGTTACCCCTGCTATCGGCGCTGCTGCCCCTTCTCTCCCCCTGGCTATCAGAGCCGCTGCCCCATTGCCGGCGCCGATAGCCAGGGGGAGAGAAACGGCGACCGCAATGGATGCAGCGGCGTCGACAGACAGGGGGAAAGAAGGGGCAGCGGCACCCATTGCCGGTGCCGCTGCCCCATTGCCTTTCCCATCCCCGGTTGTATAATTACCTGTTGCTGGGGTCGGGTCAGCGCTGCTTCAGGCCTCCGGTGTGCATTCCGTTGTTGCTATGCTTTGCATGGCGCGGCACAATGACAAGAGACGTCACTCGTCATTGCGTCTCGCAACGCATAGCAATGATGCAGGGGACGCACACCGGAGGCCTGAAGCAGCACGGACCCGACCCCGGCAACACGTAATTATACAACTAGGGATGGGGGAGGCAACGGGGCAGCGGCGCCGGTAATGGGTGCCGCTACCCCTTATCTCCCCCTGGCTATCGGTGCCGCTGCCCCATTGCCACCAATAGCCAGGGGAAGAGAAGGGGCAGCGGCGCCGATAGCAGTTGGAGAGAAAGCAGGGCTCTAGACCACAGGAAAGGCAGGGGGCGAGAAGCAGGCAGCGACGGCATCTCTCCCCTGCCTTTCCTGGGGGCTCTGTGGGGTGAAACAAACCCCATCTTTATGTTATTAACTTACTACTTGGGTGACACACTGTAACAAACCTCCTCCTCATTTTTTTCTCCTAACTACTGGGGTGAAACACTGTAACAAACCCCATCCTCATATTATTAACTTACTACTGGGTGACAAACTGTAAAAAAAAAAAAACACTGTCAAGTAATCACCTTACGACTGAGGTGAAACACTGTAACAAACCCCATTCTTATATTATTAACTTACTACTGGGGTGATACACTGTAACAAACCCCCTCCTCATGTAATCTCCTTACTACTGGAGTGACACACTGTAACAAACCTTCCCCTCATGTAATCTCCTTTCTACTGGGGTGACACACTGTAACAAACCTTCTCATCATGTAATCTAATTACTACTGGGGTGACACACTGTAACAAAACTTCACCTCATGTAATCTCGTTTCTACTGGGGTGACCCACTGTAACAAACCCCATCTTCATATTATTACCTTACTACTGGGGTGACACATAGTAACAAGCCTACTCACCATGTTATCTCCTTACTACTTGGGTGACACACTGTAACAAACCTCCTCCTCATTTTTTCTCCTATCTACTGGGGTGACACACTGTAACAAACCCCATCCTCATATTATTAACTTACTACTGGGTGACAAACTGTAAAAAAAAAAAACTCATCATGTCATCTCCTTAAGACTGGGGTGACACACTGTAACAAACCCCATTCTTATATTATTAACTTCCTACTGGGGTGACACACTGTAACAAACCTACTGCCCATGTAATCTTATTAGTACTAGGGTGACACACTGTAACAAACTTCCTCGACATGTAATCTTATTACTACTGAGGTGACACACTGTAACAAACCTCCTCCACATGTTCTTAACTTACTACTGGGGTGACACACTGTAACAAACCTTCTCATGTAATCTCCTTTCTACTGGGGTGATACACTGTAAAAAACCTCCTCCACATGTAATCTTATTACTACTGGGGTGACACACTGTAACAAACCTTCTCCACATGTAATCTTATTACTTCTGGGGTGACACACTGTAACAAACCTCCTCCACATGTTATTAACTTACTACTGGGGTGACACACTGTAACAAACCTTCTCCTCATGTAATCTCCTTTCTACTGGGGTGATACATTGTAACAAACCTCCTCCACATGTAATTTTATTACTACTGGGGTGACACACTGTAACAAACCTCCTCCACATGTAATCTCCTTTCTACTGGGGTGACACACTGTAACAAAACTTCTCCTCATGTAATCTCCTTTCTACTGGGGTGACACACTGTAACAAACCTCATCATGTTATTAACTTATTACTGGGGTGACACACTGTAACAAACCTACTCCCCATGTAATCTCCTAAATACTGGAGTGACACACTGTAACAAACCCCATCCTCATATTATTAACTTACTACTGGGTGACATACTGTAAAAAAAAAAAAACTCCTCATGCCATCTCCTTACGACTGGGGTGACACACTGTAACAAACCCCATTCTTATATTATTAACTTACTACTGGGGTGACACACTGTAACAAACCCCCTCCTCATGTAATCTCCTTACTACTGTGGTGACACACTGCAACAAACTTTCCCCTCATGTAATCTCCTTTCTACTGGGGTGACACACTGTAACAAACCTCCTCATGTTATTAACTTATCACTGGGGTGACACACAGTAACAAACCTTCTCATCATGTAATCTCCTTACTACTGGGGTGACACACTGTAACAAACCTTCTCATCATGTAATCTCCTTACTACTGGGATGACACACCATTACAAACCCCATCCTCATGTAATCTCCTTACTACTGGGATGACACATTGTAACAAACCTTCTCATCATATAATCTCCTTTCTACTGGGGTGACACATTGTAACAAACCTCCTCATGTTATTAACTTATTACTGGGGTGACACACTGTAACAAACCTCCTCATCATGTAATCTCCTTTCTACTGGGGTGACCCACTGTAACAAACCCCATCTTCATATTATTACCTTACTACTGGGGTGACACATAGTAACAAGCCTACTCACCATGTAATCTCCTTACTACTTGGGTGACACACTGTAACAAACCTCCTCCTCATTTTTTCTCCTATCTACTGGGGTGACACACTGTAACAAACCCCATCCTCATATTATTAACTTACTACTGGGTGACAAACTGTAAAAAAAAAAAACTCATCATGTCATCTCCTTACGACTGGGGTGACACACTGTAACAATCCCCATTCTTATATTATTAACTTACTACTGGGGTGACACACTGTAACAAACCTACTGCCCATGTAATCTTATTAGTACTAGGGTGACACACTGTAACAAACCTCCTCGACATGTAATCTTATTACTACTGAGGTGACACACTGTAACAAACCTCCTCCACATGTTCTTAACTTACTACTGGGGTGACACACTGTAACAAACCTTCTCATGTAATCTCCTTTCTACTGGGGTGATACACTGTAAAAAACCTCCTCCACATGTAATCTTATTACTACTGGGGTGACACACTGTAACAAACCTTCTCCACATGTAATCTTATTACTTCTGGGGTGACACACTGTAACAAACCTCCTCCACATGTTATTAACTTACTACTGGGGTGACACACTGTAACAAACCTTCTCCTCATGTAATCTCCTTTCTACTGGGGTGATACATTGTAACAAACCTCCTCCACATGTAATCTTATTACTACTGGGGTGACACACTGTAACAAACCTCCTCCACATGTAATCTCCTTTCTACTGGGGTGACACACTGTAACAAAACTTCTCCTCATGTAATCTCCTTTCTACTGGGGTGACACACTGTAACAAACCTCATCATGTTATTAACTTATTACTGGGGTGACACACTGTAACAAACCTACTCCCCATGTAATCTCCTAAATACTGGAGTGACACACTGTAACAAACCCCATCCTCATATTATTAACTTACTACTGGGTGACATACTGTAAAAAAAAAAAACTCCTCATGTCATCTCCTTACGACTGGGGTGACACACTGTAACAAACCCCATTCTTATATTATTAACCTACTACTGGGGTGACACACTGTAACAAACCCCCTCCTCCTGTAATCTCCTTACTACTGTGGTGACACACTGCAACAAACTTTCCCCTCATGTAATCTCCTTTCTACTGGGGTGACACACTGTAACAAACCTCCTCATGTTATTAACTTATCACTGGGGTGACACACTGTAACAAACCTTCTCATCATGTAATCTCCTTACTACTGGGGTGACACACTGTAACAAACCTTCTCATCATGTAATCTCCTTACTACTGGGATGACACACCATTACAAACCCCATCCTCATGTAATCTCCTTACTACTGGGATGACACATTGTAACAAACCTTCTCATCATATAATCTCCTTTCTACTGGGGTGACACATTGTAACAAACCTCCTCATGTTATTAACTTATTACTGGGGTGACACACTGTAACAAACCTCCTCATCATGTAATCTCCTTTCTACTGGGGTGACACACTGTAACAAATCTCCTCATGTTATTAACTTATTACTGGGGTGACTCACAGTAACAAACCTTCTCATTATGTAATCACCTTACTACTGGGGTGACACACTGTAACAAACCCCCTACTCATGTAATCTCCTTACTATTGGGGTTACACACTGTAACAAAACTTCTCATGTTATTAACTTATTACTGGGGTGACTCACTGTAACAAACCTTCTCATCATGTAATCAGCTTACTACTGGGGTAACACACTGTAACAAACCTCCTCCTCCTCATGTAAACTCCTACTACTGGGGTGACACACTGTAACAAACCTTCTCCCCGTGTAATCTCCTTACTACTAGGGTGACACACTGTAACAAACCTCCTCCTTATGTAATCTATTACTACTGGGTTGACACTCTGTAAAAAATCTCTTCATGATTTTTCTCCTAATTACTGGGGTGACACACACACTGTAACAAACCTCCTCCTCATGGATCTTCCTTACAACTGGGGTGACACAATGTAACAAATCTCATCATGTAATACCCGAAATAAAAAAATGTCAAATTCCTGGTTATAGGCCAGGGGGAGGTGTGGGTCCATGTGCCCAGGAAGGTCAACCTTACCTGGGCAAGTCCTCCTGAAGGGTCCCCTGACTGACTTCCATGCCTAACAATAATTGAAAAACTGAGAACCAGTATGAGATCGGATTTGAAAGCTGAATCCAGCTCACAGTTCCACGAGCTGGGCATGTCCGAGTGGTATGTCCGAGTGCGTTCATAAAACTGTATCGCAGCATCACGAGTTGGTACCTTTGAACGGCCACCTGCCTCAGAATAGCAGGAGAGCAAGCCGTCCGGCTGCTTTCTCAGGGTACGCCAGGGCCGAGCGCGGGCTCCCCTGGGGTCGAACCCCTGGTTTCTCCCTTGATATTTTCCAAGGGGATTGGGATGGTTCACGTACCCGAACCGGGGCAGGGCTGTCCCCGGGTGAAACCTCTGGAATGGTCCCCTGAAAGGCTTCCATGCCTGTTGACTTTTGACATGCAGAGAACCAGAGACGCTATAAGGGGTGGGAGGCGCTGGTCCCTGTACACAGGCAGGGCGTGCCGTCCTTGGGCACAGGATCGGTGACGCGGACCCCCTGGCGACGGGGAGCAGAAGCGTCGGGCGAGTCGGCAAACATTGGTGGGCGGTCCACCAAGGCACCCCGGCCCTCCGGAGGCGAAATAAAAAATTCCAGGTTGTCGGCCAGGGGCAGATGCGAGTCCAAATACACAGGAGGGTCAACAGAACAAGGGCAAGGCCTCTGGAAGGGTCTTCCATGCCTGTAGATTTTTGACACACAGAGAACCAGAGAAGGTTATAAGGGGGGGTAGGCGCCGGTCCCTGTACCCAGGCAGGGCGCGCCGTCCTTGGGCACAGGATCGGTGACGCAGAAGCATCAGGCGAGTAAGAATACATAGGCGGGCGGTCCGCCAAGGAGGCTCGTCCCCAGGGGAGCCCGTACTCGGCCACTCTCTCAGGGTACGCCAGGGACAAGCGCGGGCTCCCCTGGGGACGAACCTTCCGGTTTCTCCCTTTGTATTTTCCAGGGGGATTGGGCTGGTTCATGTACCCAGCCCAGGGCTGGGTGGTCCCCGGGCGAAACCTCCGGAACGGTCCCCTGACAGGCTTCCATGCCTGAAGACCTTTGACACGCAGAGAACCAGAGAGGCTATAAGTGAGGGAGGCGCGGGTCCCTGTACCCAGACAGGGCGTGCCGTCCATGGGCACAGGATCAGTAATGCGGACCCCCCAGCGTCAGGGAGCAGAAGCGTCGGACGAGTCGGCAAACATCGGCGGGCGGTCTGCCGAGGAGGTTCATCCCCAGGGGAGCCCGTACTCAGACGCTCTCTCAGGTTACGCCACGGCCGAGCCCGGGTTCTCCTGGGGACGAACCTTCAGGTTTCTCCCTTGGTATTTTACAGGGGGATTGGGCTGGTTCATGTACCCCACCCAGGGCAGGGAGGTCCCCGAGCGAAGCCTTTGAAACAGTCCCCTGATAGGCTTCCATGCCTGTAGACCTTTGACACGTAGAGAACCAGAAATGGCTATAAGGGCGGGAGGCGCAGGTCCCTGTACCCAGACAGGGCGCGCCATCCTTGGGCACAGGATCGGTGATGCAGACCCCCCAGCGTCGGGGAGCAGAACCGTCTGGCGAGTCGGCAAACATCGGCGGGCGGTCCGCCGAGGAGGTTCATCCCCACGGGAGCCCGTACTCAGCCGTTCTCTCAGGGTATGCAAGGGCCGAACGCGGGCTCCCCTGGGACGAACCTTCCGGTTTCTCCCTTGGTATTTTCCAGGGGGATTGGGCTGGTTCATGTACCCAGCCCAGGGCTGGGTGGTCCCCGGCGAAACCTCCGGAACAGTCCTCTGACAGGCTTCCATGCCTGAAGACCTTTGACACGCAGAGAACCAGAGAGGCTATAAGGGAGGGATGTGCGGGTCCCTGTACCCAAACAGGGCGTGCCGTCCATGGGCACAGGATCAGTGATGCGGACCCTCCAGCGTCAGGGAGCAGAAGCGTCGGGCGAGTCGGCAAACATCGGTGGGCGGTCCGTCGAGGAGGTTCATCCTTAGGGGAGCCCGTACTCAGCCGCTCTCTCAGGTTACGCCAGGGCCGAGCGCGGGGTCCCCTGGGGACGAACCTTGGTATTTTACAGGGGGAAAGGGCTGGTTCATGTACCCCACCAAGGGCAGGGCGGTCCCCGAGCGAAGCCTTTGAAACAGTCCCCTGACAGGCTTCCATGCCTGTAGACCTTTGACACGTAGAGAACCAGAAATGGCTATAAGGGCAGGAGGCGCAGGTCCCTGTACCCAGACAGGGCGCGCCATCCTTGGGCACAGGATCGGTGATACGGACCCCCCAGTGTCGGGAAGCAGAACCGTCGGGCGAGTCGGCAAACATCGGCGGGCGGTCCGCCGAGGAGGTTCATCCCCATGGGAGCCCGTACTCAGCCGTTCTCTCAGGGTACGCAAGGGCCGAGCGCGGGCTCCCCTGGGGACGATTCTTCAGGTTTCTCCCTTGGTATTTTACAAGGGGAATGGGCTGGTTCATGTACCCCACCCGGGGCTGGGCGGTCCCTGAGCAAAGCCTTTGTAACAGTCTCCTGACACGCTTCCATGCCTGTAGACCTTTGACACGCAGAGAACCAGAGAGGCTATAAGGCAGGGAGGCGCGGGTCCCTGTAGCCAGGCAGGGCATGCCGTTCTTGGGCACAGGATCGGTGATGCGGACCCCAAGGCGACGGGGAGCAGAAGCGTCGGGCGAGTCGGCAAACATTGGCGGGCGGTCCACCAAGGCACTCAGGCCCTCCGGAGGTGAAATTAAAAATTCCAGGTTGTCGGCCAGGGGCAGATGCGAGTCCAAATGCACAGGAGGGTCAACAGAACACGGGCAAGGCCTCTGTAAGGGTCTTCCATGCCTGTAGACTTTGACACACAGAGAACTAGAGAAGGCTATAAGGGCGGGAGGCGCCGGTCCCTGTACCCAGGTAGGGCGCGCCATCCTTGGGCACAGGATCGGTGACGCGGACCCCAGGGTTGCGGGGAGCAGAAGCATCAGGCTAGTAAGAATACATAGGCGGGCGGTCCGCCAAGGAGGCTCGTCCCCAGGGGAGCCCGTACTCGGCCACTCTCTCAGGGTACGCCAGGGACAAGCGCGGGCTCCCCTGGGGACGAACCTTCAGGTTTCTCCCTTGGTATTTTACAGGGGGAAAGGGCTGGTTCATGTACCCCACCCAGGGCAGGGCGGTCCCCGAGCGAAGCCTTTGAAACAGTCCCCTGACAGGCTTCCATGCCTGTAGACCTTTGACACGTAGAGAAGCAGAAATGGCTATAAGGGTGCCCATTACCTTGTCATGTAATCACCTTACGACTGGGGTGACACACTGTAACAAACCCCATTCTTATATTTTTAACTTACTACTGGGGTGACTCACTGTAACAAACCCAATCTTCATGTTATTAACTTACTACTGGGGTGACACACAGGAACAAACCTACTCCCCATGTAATCTCCTTACTACTTGGGTGACACACTGTAACAAACCTCCTCCTCATTTTTTCTCCTAACTACTGGGGTGACACACTGTAACAAACCTCATCCTCATGTAATCTCCCTTACAACTGGGGTGACACACTGTAACAAACGCCCTCCTCATGTAATCACCTTACTACTGGGGTGACAAACTGTAACAAACCTCCTTATTTAATCTCCTTACTACTGGGGTGACACAAAGTAACAAACCTCCTGCCCATGTAATCTTATTACTACTAGGGTGACACACTGTAACAAACCTCCTCCACATGTAATCTTATTACTACTGGGGTGATACACTGTAACAAACCTCCTCCACATGTTATTAACTTACTACTAGGGTGACACACTGTAACAAACCTTTTCCTCATGTATTCTCCTTTCTACTGGGGTGACATACTGTAACAAAACTTCTCCTCATGTAATCTCCTTTCTACTTGGGTGACACACTGTAACAAACCTCCTCATGTTATTAACGTATTACTGGGGTGACACACTGTAACAAAACTTCTCCTCATGTAATCTCGTTTCTACTGGGTGGACCCACTGTAACAAACCCCATCTTCATGTTATTAACTTACTACTGGGGTGACACACAGTAACAAACCTACTCCCCATGTAATCTCCTTACTACTTGGGTGACACACTGTAACAAACACCCTCCTCATGTAATCTCCTTACTACTGGGGTGATACACTGTAATAAACCTTCTCCTTATGTAATCTCCTTACTACTGGGGTGACACACTGTAACAAACCTCATCCTCATGTCATATCCATACTACCGGGGTGACACACTATAACCAACCTTATCCTCATTTTATTAACTTTCTACTGGGGTGACACACTGTAACAAACCCCCTCCTCATGTAAACTCCTTACTACGGGGTGAAACACTGTAACAAACCTCTCCTCATGTAATCTCCTTACTACTGGGGTGACACAAAGTAACAAACCCCCTCCACATGTAATCTCCTTACTACTGGGGTGACACACTGTAACAAACCTCCTTATTTAATCTCCTTACTACTGGGGTGACACAAAGTAACAAACCTCCTGCCCATGTAATCTTATTACTACTAGGGTGACACACTGTAACAAACCTCCTAATGTTAATAACTTATTACTGGGGTGAAACACTGTAACAAACCTCCTCCACATGTTATTAACTTACTACTGGGGTGAAACACTGTAACAAACCTTCTCCTCGTGCAATCTCCTTTCTACTGGGATGACACACTGTAACAAAACCCCTCCTCATGTAAACTCCTTACTACGGGGTGACACACTGTAACAAACCTCTCCTCATGTAATCTCCTTACTACTGGGGTGACACAAAGTAACAAACCCCCTCCTCATGTAATCTCCTTACTACTGGGGTGACACACTGTAACAAACCTCCTTATTTAATCTCCTTACTACTGGGGTGACACAAAGTAACAAACCTCCTGCCCATGTAATCTCCTTTCTACTGGAGTGACACACTGTAACAAACCTCATCATGTTATTAACTTATTACTGGGGTGACACACTGTAACAAACCTCCTCATCATGTAATCTTTTTACTACTGGGGTGACACACTGTAACAAAACTTCCCCTCATGTAATCTCGTTTCTACTGGGGTGACCCACTGAAACAAACCCCATTTTCATGTTATTAACTTACTACTGGGGTGACAAACTGTAAAAAAAAAAAAAAAAAACCTTGTCATGTAATCACCTTACGACTGGGGTGACACACTGTAACAAACCTCCTCCTTATTTTTTTCTCCTAACTACTGGGGTGACACACTGTAACAAACCCCATCCTAATATTATTAACTTACTACTGGGTGACAAACTGTAAAAAAAAAACAAAAAACCTTGTCATGTAATCACCTTACGACTGGGTTGACACACTGTAACAAACCTCCTAATGTTAATAACTTATTACTGGGGTGACACACTGTAACAAACCTTCTCATCATGTAATCTCCTTACTACTGGGGTGACACACTGTAACAAACCTCCTCCACATGTTATTAACTTACTACTGGGGTGACACACTGTAACAAACCTTCTCCTCGTGCAATCTCCTTTCTACTGGGATGACACACTGTAACAAACCTCCTCACGTTATTAACTTATTACTGGGGTGACACACTGTAACAAACCTCCTCATCAAGTAATCTCTTTACTACTGAGGTGACACACTATAACAAAACTTCCCCTCATGTAATCTCATTTCTACTGGGTTGACCCACTGAAACAAACCCCATCTTCATGTTATTAACTTACTACTGGGGTTACACACAGTAACAAACCTACTCCCCATGTAATCTCCTTACTACTTGGGTGACACACTGTAACAAACCTCCTCCTCATTTTTTTTCTCCTAACTACTGGGGTGACACACTGTAACAAACCCCATCCTCATATTATTAACTTACTACTGGGTGACAAACTGTAAAAAAAAAAAAAAAAAACCTTGTCATGTAATCACCTTACGACTGGGGTGACACACTGTAACAAACCCCATTCTTATATTTTTAACTTACTACTGGGGTGACCCACTGTAACAAACCCAATCTTCATGTTATTAACTTACTACTGGGGTGACACACAGGAACAAACCTACTCCCCATGTAATCTCCTTACTACTTGGGTGACACACTGTAACAAACCTCCTCCTCATTTTTTCTCCTAACTACTGGGGTGACACACTGTAACAAACCTCATCCTCATGTAATCTCCCTTACAACTGGGGTGACACACTGTAACAAACGCCCTCCTCATGTAATCACCTTACTACTGGGGTGACAAACTGTAACAAACCTCCTTATTTAATCTCCTTACTACTGGGGTGACACAAAGTAACAAACCTCCTAATGTTAATAACTTATTACTGGGGTGAAACACTGTAACAAACCTCCTCCACATGTTATTAACTTACTACTGGGGTGAAACACTGTAACAAACCTTCTCCTCGTGCAATCTCCTTTCTACTGGGATGACACACTGTAACAAAACCCCTCCTCATGTAAACTCCTTACTACGGGGTGACACACTGTAACAAACCTCTCCTCATGTAATCTCCTTACTACTGGGGTGACACAAAGTAACAAACCCCCTCCTCATGTAATCTCCTTACTACTGGGGTGACACACTGTAACAAACCTCCTTATTTAATCTCCTTACTACTGGGGTGACACAAAGTAACAAACCTCCTGCCCATGTAATCTCCTTTCTACTGGAGTGACACACTGTAACAAACCTCATCATGTTATTAACTTATTACTGGGGTGACACACTGTAACAAACCTCCTCATCATGTAATCTCTTTACTACTGGGGTGACACACTGTAACAAAACTTCCCCTCATGTAATCTCGTTTCTACTGGGGTGACCCACTGAAACAAACCCCATTTTCATGTTATTAACTTACTACTGGGGTGACACACAATAACAAACCTACTCCCCATGTAATCTCCTTACTACTTGGGTGACACACTGTAACAAACCTCCTCCTTATTTTTTTCTCCTAACTACTGGGGTGACACACTGTAACAAACCCCATCCTCATATTATTAACTTACTACTGGGTGACAAACTGTAAAAAAAAAAAAAAAAAACCTTGTCATGTAATCACCTTACGACTGGGGTGGCACACTGTAACAAACCTCCTAATGTTAATAACTTATTACTGGGGTGACACACTGTAACAAACCTTCTCATCATGTAATCTCCTTACTACTGGGGTGACACACTGTAACAAACCTCCTCCACATGTTATTAACTTACTACTGGGGTGACACACTGTAACAAACCTTCTCCTCGTGCAATCTCCTTTCTACTGGGATGACACACTGTAACAAAACTTCCCCTCATGTAATCTACTTTCTACTGGGGTGACACACTGTAACAAACCTCCTCACGTTATTAACTTATTACTGGGGTGACACACTGTAACAAACCTCCTCATCAAGTAATCTCTTTACTACTGGGGTGACACACTGTAACAAAACTTCCCCTCATGTAATCTCGTTTCTACTGGGGTGAACCACTGAAACAAACCCCATCTTCATGTTATTAACTTACTACTGGGGTGACACACAGTAACAAACCTACTCCCCATGTAATCTCCTTACTACTTGGGTGACACACTGTAACAAACCTCCTCCTCATTTTTTTTCTCCTAACTACTGGGGTGACACACTGTAACAAACCCCATCCTCATATTATTAACTTACTACTGGGTGACAAACTGTAAAAAAAAAAAAAAAAAACCTTGTCATGTAATCACCTTACGACTGGGGTGACACACTGTAACAAACCCCATTCTTATATTTTTAACTTACTACTGGGGTGACCCACTGTAACAAACCCAATCTTCATGTTATTAACTTACTACTGGGGTGACACACAGGAACAAACCTACTCCCCATGTAATCTCCTTACTACTTGGGTGACACACTGTAACAAACCTCCTCCTCATTTTTTCTCCTAACTACTGGGGTGACACACTGTAACAAACCTCATCCTCATGTAATCTCCCTTACAACTGGGGTGACACACTGTAACAAACGCCCTCCTCATGTAATCACCTTACTACTGGGGTGACAAACTGTAACAAACCTCCTTATTTAATCTCCTTACTACTGGGGTGACACAAAGTAACAAACCTCCTGCCCATGTAATCTTATTACTACTAGGGTGACACACTGTAACAAACCTCCTCCACATGTAATCTTATTACTACTGGGGTGATACACTGTAACAAACCTCCTCCACATGTTATTAACTTACTACTAGGGTGACACACTGTAACAAACCTTTTCCTCATGTATTCTCCTTTCTACTGGGGTGACTTACTGTAACAAAACGTCTCCTCATGTAATCTCCTTTCTACTTGGGTGACACACTGTAACAAACCTCCTCATGTTATTAACGTATTACTGGGGTGACACACTGTAACAAAACTTCTCCTCATGTAATCTCGTTTCTACTGGGTGGACCCACTGTAACAAACCCCATCTTCATGTTATTAACTTACTACTGGGGTGACACACAGTAACAAACCTACTCCCCATGTATTCTCCTTACTACTTGGGTGACACACTGTAACAAACACCCTCCTCATGTAATCTCCTTACTACTGGGGTGATACACTGTAATAAACCTTCTCCTTATGTAATCTCCTTACTACTGGGGTGACACACTGTAACAAACCTCATCCTCATGTCATATCCATACTACCGGGGTGACACACTATAACCAACCTTATCCTCATTTTATTAACTTTCTACTGGGGTGACACACTGTAACAAACCCCCTCCTCATGTAAACTCCTTACTACGGGGTGACACACTGTAACAAACCTCTCCTCATGTAATCTCCTTACTACTGGGGTGACACAAAGTAACAAACCCCCTCCACATGTAATCTCCTTACTACTGGGGTGACACACTGTAACAAACCTCCTTATTTAATCTCCTTACTACTGGGGTGACACAAAGTAACAAACCTCCTGCCCATGTAATCTTATTACTACTAGGGTGACACACTGTAACAAACCTCCTAATGTTAATAACTTATTACTGGGGTGAAACACTGTAACAAACCTCCTCCACATGTTATTAACTTACTACTGGGGTGAAACACTGTAACAAACCTTCTCCTCGTGCAATCTCCTTTCTACTGGGATGACACACTGTAACAAAACCCCTCCTCATGTAAACTCCTTACTACGGGGTGACACACTGTAACAAACCTCTCCTCATGTAATCTCCTTACTACTGGGGTGACACAAAGTAACAAACCCCCTCCTCATGTAATCTCCTTACTACTGGGGTGACACACTGTAACAAACCTCCTTATTTAATCTCCTTACTACTGGGGTGACACAAAGTAACAAACCTCCTGCCCATGTAATCTCCTTTCTACTGGAGTGACACACTGTAACAAACCTCATCATGTTATTAACTTATTACTGGGGTGACACACTGTAACAAACCTCCTCATCATGTAATCTCTTTACTACTGGGGTGACACACTGTAACAAAACTTCCCCTCATGTAATCTCGTTTCTACTGGGGTGACCCACTGAAACAAACCCCATTTTCATGTTATTAACTTACTACTGGGGTGACACACAATAACAAACCTACTCCCCATGTAATCTCCTTACTACTTGGGTGACACACTGTAACAAACCTCCTCCTTATTTTTTTCTCCTAACTACTGGGGTGACACACTGTAACAAACCCCATCCTCATATTATTAACTTACTACTGGGTGACAAACTGTAAAAAAAAAAAAAAAAAACCTTGTCATGTAATCACCTTACGACTGGGGTGGCACACTGTAACAAACCTCCTAATGTTAATAACTTATTACTGGGGTGACACACTGTAACAAACCTTCTCATCATGTAATCTCCTTACTACTGGGGTGACACACTGTAACAAACCTCCTCCACATGTTATTAACTTACTACTGGGGTGACACACTGTAACAAACCTTCTCCTCGTGCAATCTCCTTTCTACTGGGATGACACACTGTAACAAAACTTCCCCTCATGTAATCTACTTTCTACTGGGGTGACACACTGTAACAAACCTCCTCACGTTATTAACTTATTACTGGGGTGACACACTGTAACAAACCTCCTCATCAAGTAATCTCTTTACTACTGGGGTGACACACTGTAACAAAACTTCCCCTCATGTAATCTCGTTTCTACTGGGGTGAACCACTGAAACAAACCCCATCTTCATGTTATTAACTTACTACTGGGGTGACACACAGTAACAAACCTACTCCCCATGTAATCTCCTTACTACTTGGGTGACACACTGTAACAAACCTCCTCCTCATTTTTTTTCTCCTAACTACTGGGGTGACACACTGTAACAAACCCCATCCTCATATTATTAACTTACTACTGGGTGACAAACTGTAAAAAAAAAAAAAAAAAACCTTGTCATGTAATCACCTTACGACTGGGGTGACACACTGTAACAAACCCCATTCTTATATTTTTAACTTACTACTGGGGTGACCCACTGTAACAAACCCAATCTTCATGTTATTAACTTACTACTGGGGTGACACACAGGAACAAACCTACTCCCCATGTAATCTCCTTACTACTTGGGTGACACACTGTAACAAACCTCCTCCTCATTTTTTCTCCTAACTACTGGGGTGACACACTGTAACAAACCTCATCCTCATGTAATCTCCCTTACAACTGGGGTGACACACTGTAACAAACGCCCTCCTCATGTAATCACCTTACTACTGGGGTGACAAACTGTAACAAACCTCCTTATTTAATCTCCTTACTACTGGGGTGACACAAAGTAACAAACCTCCTGCCCATGTAATCTTATTACTACTAGGGTGACACACTGTAACAAACCTCCTCCACATGTAATCTTATTACTACTGGGGTGATACACTGTAACAAACCTCCTCCACATGTTATTAACTTACTACTAGGGTGACACACTGTAACAAACCTTTTCCTCATGTATTCTCCTTTCTACTGGGGTGACATACTGTAACAAAACTTCTCCTCATGTAATCTCCTTTCTACTTGGGTGACACACTGTAACAAACCTCCTCATGTTATTAACGTATTACTGGGGTGACACACTGTAACAAAACTTCTCCCCATGTAATCTCGTTTCTACTGGGTGGACCCACTGTAACAAACCCCATCTTCATGTTATTAACTTACTACTGGGGTGACACACAGTAACAAACCTACTCCCCATGTAATCTCCTTACTACTTGGGTGACACACTGTAACAAACACCCTCCTCATGTAATCTCCTTACTACTGGGGTGATACACTGTAATAAACCTTCTCCTTATGTAATCTCCTTACTACTGGGGTGACACACTGTAACAAACCTCATCCTCATGTCATATCCATACTACCGGGGTGACACACTATAACCAACCTTATCCTCATTTTATTAACTTTCTACTGGGGTGACACACTGTAACAAACCCCCTCCTCATGTAAACTCCTTACTACGGGGTGACACACTGTAACAAACCTCCTTATTTAATCTCCTTACTACTGGGGTGACACAAAGTAACAAACCTCCTGCCCATGTAATCTTATTACTACTAGGGTGACACACTGTAACAAACCTCCTAATGTTAATAACTTATTACTGGGGTGAAACACTGTAACAAACCTCCTCCACATGTTATTAACTTACTACTGGGGTGAAACACTGTAACAAACCTTCTCCTCGTGCAATCTCCTTTCTACTGGGATGACACACTGTAACAAAACCCCTCCTCATGTAAACTCCTTACTACGGGGTGACACACTGTAACAAACCTCTCCTCATGTAATCTCCTTACTACTGGGGTGACACAAAGTAACAAACCCCCTCCTCATGTAATCTCCTTACTACTGGGGTGACACACTGTAACAAACCTCCTTATTTAATCTCCTTACTACTGGGGTGATACAAAGTAACAAACCTCCTGCCCATGTAATCTCCTTTCTACTGGAGTGACACACTGTAACAAACCTCATCATGTTATTAACTTATTACTGGGGTGACACACTGTAACAAACCTCCTCATCATGTAATCTCTTTACTACTGGGGTGACACACTGTAACAAAACTTCCCCTCATGTAATCTCGTTTCTACTGGGGTGACCCACTGAAACAAACCCCATTTTCATGTTATTAACTTACTACTGGGGTGACACACAATAACAAACCTACTCCCCATGTAATCTCCTTACTACTTGGGTGACACACTGTAACAAACCTCCTCCTTATTTTTTTCTCCTAACTACTGGGGTGACACACTGTAACAAACCCCATCCTCATATTATTAACTTACTACTGGGTGACAAACTGTAAAAAAAAAACAAAAAAACCTTGTCATGTAATCACCTTACGACTGGGATGGCACACTGTAACAAACCTCCTAATGTTAATAACTTATTACTGGGGTGACACACTGTAACAAACCTTCTCATCATGTAATCTCCTTACTACTGGGGTGACACACTGTAACAAACCTCCTCCACATGTTATTAACTTACTACTGGGGTGACACACTGTAACAAACCTTCTCCTCGTGCAATCTCCTTTCTACTGGGATGACACACTGTAACAAAACTTCCACTCATGTAATCTACTTTCTACTGGGGTGACACACTGTAACAAACCTCCTCACGTTATTAACTTATTACTGGGGTGACACACTGTAACAAACCTCCTCATCAAGTAATCTCTTTACTACTGGGGTGACACACTGTAACAAAACTTCCCCTCATGTAATCTCGTTTCTACTGGGGTGAACCACTGAAACAAACCCCATCTTCATGTTATTAACTTACTACTGGGGTGACACACAGTAACAAACCTACTCCCCATGTAATCTCCTTACTACTTGGGTGACACACTGTAACAAACCTCCTCCTCAATTTTTTTTCTCCTAACTACTGGGGTGACACACTGTAACAAACCCCATCCTCATATTATTAACTTACTACTGGGTGACAAACTGTAAAAAAAAAAAAAAAAAACCTTGTCATGTAATCACCTTACGACTGGGGTGACACACTGTAACAAACCCCATTCTTATATTTTTAACTTACTACTGGGGTGACCCACTGTAACAAACCCAATCTTCATGTTATTAACTTACTACTGGGGTGACACACAGGAACAAACCTACTCCCCATGTAATCTCCTTACTACTTGGGTGACACACTGTAACAAACCTCCTCCTCATTTTTTCTCCTAACTACTGGGGTGACACACTGTAACAAACCTCATCCTCATGTAATCTCCCTTACAACTGGGGTGACACACTGTAACAAACGCCCTCCTCATGTAATCACCTTACTACTGGGGTGACAAACTGTAACAAACCTCCTTATTTAATCTCCTTACTACTGGGGTGACACAAAGTAACAAACCTCCTGCCCATGTAATCTTATTACTACTAGGGTGACACACTGTAACAAACCTCCTCCACATGTAATCTTATTACTACTGGGGTGATACACTGTAACAAACCTCCTCCACATGTTATTAACTTACTACTAGGGTGACACACTGTAACAAACCTTTTCCTCATGTATTCTCCTTTCTACTGGGGTGACATACTGTAACAAAACTTCTCCTCATGTAATCTCCTTTCTACTTGGGTGACACACTGTAACAAACCTCCTCATGTTATTAACGTATTACTGGGGTGACACACTGTAACAAAACTTCTCCTCATGTAATCTCGTTTCTACTGGGTGGACCCACTGTAACAAACCCCATCTTCATGTTATTAACTTACTACTGGGGTGACACACAGTAACAAACCTACTCCCCATGTAATCTCCTTACTACTTGGGTGACACACTGTAACAAACACCCTCCTCATGTAATCTCCTTACTACTGGGGTGATACACTGTAATAAACCTTCTCCTTATGTAATCTCCTAACTACTGGGGTGACACACTGTAACAAACCTCATCCTCATGTCATATCCATACTACCGGGGTGACACACTATAACCAACCTTATCCTCATTTTATTAACTTTCTACTGGGGTGACACACTGTAACAAACCCCCTCCTCATGTAAACTCCTTACTACGGGGTGACACACTGTAACAAACCTCTCCTCATGTAATCTCCTTACTACTGGGGTGACACAAAGTAACAAACCCCCTCCACATGTAATCTCCTTACTACTGGGGTGACACACTGTAACAAACCTCCTTATTTAATCTCCTTACTACTGGGGTGACACAAAGTAACAAACCTCCTGCCCATGTAATCTTATTACTACTAGGGTGACACACTGTAACAAACCTCCTAATGTTAATAACTTATTACTGGGGTGAAACACTGTAACAAACCTCCTCCACATGTTATTAACTTACTACTGGGGTGAAACACTGTAACAAACCTTCTCCTCGTGCAATCTCCTTTCTACTGGGATGACACACTGTAACAAAACCCCTTCTCATGTAAACTCCTTAATACGGGGTGACACACTGTAACAAACCTCTCCTCATGTAATCTCCTTACTACTGGGGTGACACAAAGTAACAAACCCCCTCCTCATGTAATCTCCTTACTACTGGGGTGACACACTGTAACAAACCTCCTTATTTAATCTCCTTACTACTGGGGTGACACAAAGTAACAAACCTCCTGCCCATGTAATCTCCTTTCTACTGGAGTGACACACTGTAACAAACCTCATCATGTTATTAACTTATTACTGGGGTGACACACTGTAACAAACCTCCTCATCATGTAATCTCTTTACTACTGGGGTGACACACTGTAACAAAACTTCCCCTCATGTAATCTCGTTTCTACTGAGGTGACCCACTGAAACAAACCCCATTTTCATGTTATTAACTTACTACTGGGGTGACACACAATAACAAACCTACTCCCCATGTAATCTCCTTACTACTTGGGTGACACACTGTAACAAACCTCCTCCTTATTTTTTCTCCTAACTACTGGGGTGACACACTGTAAGAAACCCCATCCTCATATTATTAACTTACTACTGGGTGACAAACTGTAAAAAAAAAAAAAAAAAACCTTGTCATGTAATCACCTTACGACTGGGGTGGCACACTGTAACAAACCTCCTAATGTTAATAACTTATTACTGGGGTGACACACTGTAACAAACCTTCTCATCATGTAATCTCCTTACTACTGTGGTGACACACTGTAACAAACCTCCTCCACATGTTATTAACTTACTACTGGGGTGCCACACTGTAACAAACCTTCTCCTCGTGCAATCTCCTTTCTACTGGGATGACACACTGTAACAAAACTTCCCCTAATGTAATCTACTTTCTACTGGGGTGACACACTGTAACAAACCTCCTCACGTTATTAATTTATTACTGGGGTGACACACTGTAACAAACCTCCTCATCAAATAATCTCTTTACTACTGGGGTGACACACTGTAACAAAACTTCCCCTCATGTAATCTCGTTTCTACTGGGGTGAACCACTGAAACAAACCCCATCTTCATGTTATTAACTTACTACTGGGGTGACACACAGTAACAAACCTACTCCCCATGTAATCTCCTTACTACTTGGGTGACACACTGTAACAAACCTCCTCCTCATTTTTTTTCCTCCTAACTACTGGGGTGACACACTGTAACAAACCCCATCCTCATATTATTAACTTACTACTGGGTGACAAACTGTAAAAAAAAAAAAAAAAAACCTTGTCATGTAATCACCTTACGACTGGGGTGACACACTGTAACAAACCCCATTCTTATATTTTTAACTTACTACTGGGGTGACCCACTGTAACAAACCCAATCTTCATGTTATTAACTTACTACTGGGGTGACACACAGGAACAAACCTACTCCCCATGTAATCTCCTTACTACTTGGGTGACACACTGTAACAAACCTCCTCCTCATTTTTTCTCCTAACTACTGGGGTGACACACTGTAACAAACCTCATCCTCATGTAATCTCCCTTACAACTGGGGTGACACACTGTAACAAACGCCCTCCTCATGTAATCACCTTACTACTGGGGTGACAAACTGTAACAAACCTCCTTATTTAATCTCCTTACTACTGGGGTGACACAAAGTAACAAACCTCCTGCCCATGTAATCTTATTACTACTAGGGTGACACACTGTAACAAACCTCCTCCACATGTAATCTTATTACTACTGGGGTGATACACTGTAACAAACCTCCTCCACATGTTATTAACTTACTACTAGGGTGACACACTGTAACAAACCTTTTCCTCATGTATTCTCCTTTCTACTGGGGTGACATACTGTAACAAAACTTCTCCTCATGTAATCTCCTTTCTACTTGGGGGACACACTGTAACAAACCTCCTCATGTTATTAACGTATTACTGGGGTGACACACTGTAACAAAACTTCTCCTCATGTAATCTCGTTTCTACTGGGTGGACCCACTGTAACAAACCCCATCTTCATGTTATTAACTTACTACTGGGGTGACACACAGTAACAAACCTACTCCCCATGTAATCTCCTTACTACTTGGGTGACACACTGTAACAAACACCCTCCTCATGTAATCTCCTTACTACTGGGGTGATACACTGTAATAAACCTTCTCCTTATGTAATCTCCTTACTACTGGGGTGACACACTGTAACAAACCTCATCCTCATGTCATATCCATACTACCGGGGTGACACACTATAACCAACCTTATCCTCATTTTATTAACTTTCTACTGGGGTGACACACTGTAACAAACCCCCTCCTCATGTAAACTCCTTACTACGGGGTGACACACTGTAACAAACCTCTCCTCATGTAATCTCCTTACTACTGGGGTGACACAAAGTAACAAACCCCCTCCACATGTAATCTCCTTACTACTAGGGTGACACACTGTAACAAACCTCCTAATGTTAATAACTTATTACTGGGGTGAAACACTGTAACAAACCTCCTCCACATGTTATTAACTTACTACTGGGGTGAAACACTGTAACAAACCTTCTCCTCGTGCAATCTCCTTTCTACTGGGATGACACACTGTAACAAAACCCCTCCTCATGTAAACTCCTTACTACGGGGTGACACACTGTAACAAACCTCTCCTCATGTAATCTCCTTACTACTGGGGTGACACAAAGTAACAAACCCCCTCCTCATGTAATCTCCTTACTACTGGGGTGACACACTGTAACAAACCTCCTTATTTAATCTCCTTACTACTGGGGTGACACAAAGTAACAAACCTCCTGCCCATGTAATCTCCTTTCTACTGGAGTGACACACTGTAACAAACCTCATCATGTTATTAACTTATTACTGGGGTGACACACTGTAACAAACCTCCTCATCATGTAATCTTTTTACTACTGGGGTGACACACTGTAACAAAACTTCCCCTCATGTAATCTCGTTTCTACTGGGGTGACCCACTGAAACAAACCCCATTTTCATGTTATTAACTTACTACTGGGGTGACAAACTGTAAAAAAAAAAAAAAAAAAAACCTTGTCATGTAATCACCTTACGACTGGGGTGACACACTGTAACAAACCTCCTCCTTATTTTTTTCTCCTAACTACTGGGGTGACACACTGTAACAAACCCCATCCTAATATTATTAACTTACTACTGGGTGACAAACTGTAAAAAAAAAAAAAAAAACCTTGTCATGTAATCACCTTACGACTGGGTTGACACACTGTAACAAACCTCCTAATGTTAATAACTTATTACTGGGGTGACACACTGTAACAAACCTTCTCATCATGTAATCTCCTTACTACTGGGGTGACACACTGTAACAAACCTCCTCCACATGTTATTAACTTACTACTGGGGTGACACACTGTAACAAACCTTCTCCTCGTGCAATCTCCTTTCTACTGGGATGACACACTGTAACAAACCTCCTCACGTTATTAACTTATTACTGGGGTGACACACTGTAACAAACCTCCTCATCAAGTAATCTCTTTACTACTGGGGTGACACACTATAACAAAACTTCCCCTCATGTAATCTCATTTCTACTGGGTTGACCCACTGAAACAAACCCCATCTTCATGTTATTAACTTACTACTGGGGTTACACACAGTAACAAACCTACTCCCCATGTAATCTCCTTACTGCTTGGGTGACACACTGTAACAAACCTCCTCCTCATTTTTTTTCTCCTAACTACTGGGGTGACACACTGTAACAAACCCCATCCTCATATTATTAACTTACTACTGGGTGACAAACTAAAAAAAAAAAAACCTTGTCATGTAATCACCTTACGACTGGGGTGACACACTGTAACAAACTCCATTCTTATATTATTAACTTACTACTGGGGTGACCCACTGTAACAAACCCAATCTTCATGTTATTAACTTACTGCTGGGGTGACACACAGTAACAAACCTACTCCCCATGTAATCTCCTTATTACTTGGGTGACACACTGTAACAAACCTCATCCTCATTTTTTCTCCTAACTACTGGGGTGACACAGTGTAACAAACCTCATCCTCATGTAATCTCCCTTACTACTGGGGTGACACACTGTAACAAACGCCCTCCTCATGTAATCACCTTACTACTGGGGTGACACACTGTAACAAACCTCCTTATTTAATCTCCTTACTACTGGGGTGACACAAAGTAACAAACCTCCTGCCCATGTAATCTTATTACTACTAGGGTGACACACTGTAACAAACCTCCTAATGTTAATAACTTATTACTGGGGTGAAACACTGTAACAAACCTCCTCCACATGTTATTAACTTACTACTGGGGTGAAACACTGTAACAAACCTCCTCGTGCAATCTCCTTTCTACTGGGATGACACACTGTAACAAAACCCCCTCCTCATGTAATCTCCTTACTACGGGGTGACACACTGTAACAAACCTCTCCTCATGTAATCTCCTTACTACTGGGGTGACACAAAGTAACAAACCCCCTCCTCATGTAATCTCCTTACTACTGGGGTGACACACTGTAACAAAACTTCTCCTCATCATGTAATCTCCTTTCTACTGGGGTGACACACTGTAACAAATCTCCTCATGTTATTAACTTATTACTGGGGTGACTCACAGTAACAAACCTTCTCATTATGTAATAACCTTACTACTGGGGTGACACACTGTAACAAACCCCCTACTCATGTAATCTCCTTACTATTGGGGTGACACACTGTAACAAAACTTCTCATGTTATTAACTTATTACTGGGGTGACTTACTGTAACAAACCTTCTCATCATGTAATCAGCTTACTACTGGGGTAACACACTGTAACAAACCTCCTCCTCCTCATGTAATCTCCTACTACTGGGGTGACACACTGTAACAAACCTTCTCCCCGTGTAATCTCCTTACTACTAGGGTGACACACTGTAACAAACCTCCTCCTTATGTAATCTCCTTACTACTGGGTTGACACTCTGTAACAAATCTCCTCTTCATGATTTTTCTCCTAATTACTGGGGTGACACACACACTGTAACAAACCTTCTCCTCATGGATCTTCCTTACAACTGGGGTGACACAATGTAACAAATCTCATCATGTAATACCCGAAATAAAAAATGTCAAATTCCTGGTTATAGGCCAAGGGGAGGTGTAGGTCCATGTGCCCAGGAAGGTCAACCTTACCTGGGCAAGTCCTCCTGAAGGGTCCCCTGACTGACTTCCATGCCTAACAATAATTGAAAAACTGAGAACCAGTATGAGATCGGATTTGAAAGCTGAATCCAGCTCAGAGTTCCACGAGCTGGGCATGTCCGAGTGGTATGCGTTCATAAAACTGTATCGCAGCATCGCAAGTAGGTACCTTTGAACGGCCACCTGCCTCAGAATAGCAGGAGAGCACGCCGTCCGGCTGCTTTCTCAGGGTACGCCAGGGCCGAGCGCGGGCTCCCCTGGGGTCGAACCCCTGGTTTCTCCCTTGATATTTTCCAAGGGGATTGGGATGGTTCACGTACCCGAACCGGGGCAGGGCTGTCCCCGGGTGAAACCTCTGGAAGGGTCCCCTGAAAGGCTTCAATGCCTGTTGTCTCTGGTTCTCTGCATGTCAAAAGTCGCTATAAGGGGTGGGAGGCACGGGTCCCTGTACACAGGCAGGGCGTGCCGTCCTTGGGCACAGGATCGGTGACGCGGACCCCCTGGCGACGGGGAACAGAAGCGTGGGGCGAGTCGGCAAACATTGGTGGGCGGTCCACCAAGGCACCCCGGCCCTCCGGAGGCGAAATTAAAAATTCCAGGTTGTCGTCCAGGGGCAGATGCGAGTCCAAATGCACAGGAGGGTCAACAGAACACGGGCAAGGCCTCTGGAAGGGTCTTCCATGCCTGTAGAATTTTGACACACAGAGAACCAGAGAAGGCTATATGGGCGGGAGGCGCCAATCCCTGTACCCAGGGACCCCAGGGTTGCGGGGAGCAGAAGCATCAGGCGAGTAAGAATACATAGGTGGGCGGTCCGCCAAGGAGGTTCGTCCCCAGGGGAGCCCGTACTCGGCCACTCTCTCAGGGTACGCCAGGGACAAGCGCGGGCTCCCCTGGGGACGAACCTTCCGGTTTCTCCCTTTGTATTTTCCAGGGGGATTGGGCTGGTTCATGTACCCAGCCCAGGGCTTGGTGGTCCCCGGGCGAAACCTCCGGAACGGTCCGGTGACAGGCTTCCATGCCTGAAGACCTTTGACACGCAGAGAACCAGAGAGGCTATAAGTGAGGGAGGCGCGGGTCCCTGTACCCAGACAGGGCGTGCCGTCCATGGGCACAGGATCAGTGATTCGGACCCCCCAGTGTCAGGGAGCAGAAGCGTCGGACGAGTCGGCAAACATCGGCGGGCGGTCTGCCGAGGAGGTTCATCCCCAGGGGAGCCCGTACTCAGCCGCTCTCTCAGGTTACGCCACGGCCGAGCCCGGGTTCTCCTGTTGACGAACCTTCAGGTTTCTCCCTTGGTATTTTACAGGGGGAAAGGGCTGGTTCATGTACCCCACCCAGGGCAGGGCGGGCGAAGCCTTTGAAACAGTCTCCTGACAGGCTTCCATGCCTGTAGACCGTTGACATGTAGAGAACCAGAAATGGCTATAAGGGCGGGAGGCGCAGGTCCCTGTACCCAGACAGGGCACGCCATCCTTGTCACAGGATCGGTGATGCAGACCCCCCAGCGTCGGGGAGCAGAACCGTCGGGCGAGTCGGCAAACGTCGGCGGGCGGTCCGCCGAGGAGGTTCATCCCCACGGGAGCCCGTACTCAGCTGTTCTCTCAGGGTATGCGAGGGCCGAGCGTGGGCTAACCTGGGGACGAACCTTCCGGTTTCTCCCTTGGTATTTTCCAGGGGGATTGGGCTGGTTCATGTACCCAGCCCAGGGCTGGGTGGTCCCCGGGCGAAACCTCCGGAACGGTCCCCTGGCAGGCTTCCATGCCTGAAGACCTTTGACACGCAGAGAACCAGAGAGGCCATAAGGGAGGGAGGCGCGGGTCCCTGTACCCAGACAGGGCGTGCCGTCCATGGGCACAGGATCAGTGATGCGGACCCCCCAGCGTCAGGGAGCAGAAGCATTGGGCGAGTCGGCAAACATCGGCGGGCGGTCCGCCGAGAAAATTCATCCACAGGGGAGCCCGTACTCAGCTGCTCTCTCAGGTTACGTACGCCAGGGCCGAGCGCGGGGTCCCCTGGGGACGAACCTTGAGGTTTCTCCCTTGGTATTTTACAGGGGAAAGGGCTGGTTCATGTACCCGACCAGGGGCTGGGCGGTCCCCGGGTGAAGCCTCTGAAACAGTCCCCTGACAGGCTTCCATGCCTGTAGACCTTTGACACGTAGAGAACCAGAGATGGCAATAAGGGCGGGAGGCGCAGGTCCCTGTACCCAGACAGGGCGCGCCATCCTTGGGCACAGGATCGGTGATGCAGACCCCCCAGCGTCCGGGAGCAGAACCGTCGGGCGGGGGTGACACAATGTAACAAATCTCATCATGTAATACCCGAAATAAAAAATGTCAAATTCCTGGTTATAGGCCAAGGGGAGGTGTAGGTCCATGTGCCCAGGAAGGTCAACCTTACCTGGGCAAGTCCTCCTGAAGGGTCCCCTGACTGACTTCCATGCCTAACAATAATTGAAAAACTGAGAACCAGTATGAGATCGGATTTGAAAGCTGAATCCAGCTCAGAGTTCCACGAGCTGGGCATGTCCGAGTGGTATGCGTTCATAAAACTGTATCGCAGCATCGCAAGTAGGTACCTTTGAACGGCCACCTGCCTCAGAATAGCAGGAGAGCAAGCCGTCCGGCTGCTTTCTCAGGGTACGCCAGGGCCGAGCGCGGGCTCCCCTGGGGTCGAACCCCTGGTTTCTCCCTTGATATTTTCCAAGGGGATTGGGATGGTTCACGTACCCGAACCGGGGCAGGGCTGTCCCCGGGTGAAACCTCTGGAAGGGTCCCCTGAAAGGCTTCAATGCTTGTTGTCTCTGGTTCTCTGCATGTCAAAAGTCGCTATAAGGGGTGGGAGGCACGGGTCCCTGTACACAGGCAGGGCGTGCCGTCCTTGGGCACAGGATCGGTGACGCGGACCCCCTGGCGACGGGGAGCAGAAGCGTGGGGCGAGTCGGCAAACATTGGTAGGCGGTCCACCAAGGCACCCCGGCCCTCCGGAGGCGAAATTAAAAATTCCAGGTTGTCGGCCAGGGGCAGATGCGAGTCCAAATGCACAGGAGGGTCAACAGAACACGGGCAAGGCCTCTGGAAGGGTCTTCCATGCCTGTAGAATTTTGACACACAGAGAACCAGAGAAGGCTATATGGGCGGGAGGCGCCAATCCCTGTACCCAGGGACCCCAGGGTTGCGGGGAGCAGAAGCATCAGGCGAGTAAGAATACATAGGTGGGCGGTCCGCCAAGGAGGTTCGTCCCCAGGGGAGCCCGTACTCGGCCACTCTCTCAGGGTACGCCAGGGACAAGCGCGGGCTCCCCTGGGGACGAACCTTCCGGTTTCTCCCTTTGTATTTTCCAGGGGGATTGGGCTGGTTCATGTACCCAGCCCAGGGCTTGGTGGTCCCCGGGCGAAACCTCCGGAACGGTCCGGTGACAGGCTTCCATGCCTGAAGACCTTTGACACGCAGAGAACCAGAGAGGCTATAAGTGAGGGAGGCGCGGGTCCCTGTACCCAGACAGGGCGTGCCGTCCATGGGCACAGGATCAGTGATGCGGACCCCCCAGTGCCAGGGAGCAGAAGCGTCGGACGAGTCGGCAAACATCGGCGGGCGGTCTGCCGAGGAGGTTCATCCCCAGGGGAGCCCGTACTCAGCAGCTCTCTCAGGTTACGCCACGGCCGAGCCCGGGTTCTCCTGTTGACGAACCTTCAGGTTTCTCCCTTGGTATTTTACAGGGGGAAAGGGCTGGTTCATGTACCCCACCCAGGGCAGGGCGGGCGAAGCCTTTGAAACAGTCTCCTGACAGGCTTCCATGCCTATAGACCGTTGACATGTAGAGAACCAGAAATGGCTATAAGGGCGGGAGGCGCAGGTCCCTGTACCCAGACAGGGCACGCCATCCTTGTCATAGGATCGGTGATGCAGACCCCCCAGCGTCGGGGAGCAGAACCGTCGGGCGAGTCGGCAAACGTCGGCGGGCGGTCCGCCGAGGAGGTTCATCCCCACGGGAGCCCGTACTCAGCGTTTCTCTCAGGGTATGCGAGGGCCGAGCGTGGGCTAACCTGGGGACGAACCTTCCGGTTTCTCCCTTGGTATTTTCCAGGGGGATTGGGCTGGTTCATGTACCCAGCCCAGGGCTGGGTGGTCCCCGGGCGAAACCTCCGGAACGGTCCCCTGGCAGGCTTCCATGCCTGAAGACCTTTGACACGCAGAGAACCAGAGAGGCCATAAGGGAGGGAGGCGCGGGTCCCTGTACCCAGACAGGGCGTGCCGTCCATGGGCACAGGATCAGTGATGCGGACCCCCCAGCGTCAGGGAGCAGAAGCATTAGGCGAGTCGGCAAACATCGGCGGGCGGTCCGCCGAGAAAATTCATTCACAGGGGAGCCCGTACTCAGCTGCTCTCTCAGGTTACGCCAGGGCCGAGCGCGGGGTCCCCTGGGGACGAACCTTGAGGTTTCTCCCTTGGTATTTTACAGGGGGAAAGGGCTGGTTCATGTACCCGACCAGGGGCTGGGCGGTCCCCGGGTGAAGCCTCTGAAACAGTCCCCTGACAGGCTTCCATGCCTGTAGACCTTTGACACGTAGAGAACCAGAGATGGCAATAAGGGCGGGAGGCGCAGGTCCCTGTACCCAGACAGGGCGCGCCATCCTTGGGCACAGGATTGGTGATGCAGACCCCCCAGCATCCGGGAGCAGAACCGTCGGGCGAGTCGGAAAACATTGGCGGGCGGTCCGCCGAGGAGGTTCATCCCCACGGGAGCCCTGTTCTCTCAGGGTACGCAAGGCATGGAAGCCTGTCAGGGGACCGTTCCGGATTTTTCGCCTTGGGACCACCCAGCCTTGTACTCCCATACTCAGCCGTTCTCTCAGGGTACGCAAGGGCCTAGAGCGGGCTCCCCTGGGGACGATTCTTCAAGTTTCTCCCTTGGTATTTTATAGGGGGAATGGGCTGGTTCATGTACCCCACCCGGGCTGGGCGGTCCCTGAGCAAAACCTTTGTAACAGTCCTCTGAGAAGCTTCCATGCCTGTAGACCTTTGACACGCAGAAAGGGTCCTCTGGAAGGGTCCCCTGAAAGGCTTCCATGCCTGTTGACTTTTGACATGCAGAGAACCATAGACGCTATAAGGGGCGGGAGGCACGGGTCCCTGTACACAGGCAGGGCGTGCCGTCAATGGGCACAGGATCGGTGACGCGGACCCCCTGGTGATGGGGAGCAAAAGCATTGAGTGAGTCGGTAAACATTGGCGGGCGGTACACCAAGGCACCCCGGCCCTCCGGAGACGAAATTAAAAATTCCAGGTTGTCGGCCAGGGGCAGATGCGAGTCCAAATTCACAGGAGGGTCAACACGGGCAAGGCCTCTGGAAGTTGTACACCCCGATAAATACGGTAATGTTCCCTTATGGTGCTATCCTTTTATAATCCATAATTTTTGGGCCAGGTAGTCTAATTACTTGGCGACATAATAACAGTATGAGTTCATGGTTTGGGAAAATAGATGCAGAAGGACAAATGGATGAAAGGATTGCCGCATCTGGCAACTTTACTGTTGGCTTTTTTTCAATGCAAAGGAGGAGCGTATAATTATTAAAAAGGGTATTTTTGGAGATGGACAGGCAGGCTGTAGGGGAGGAGGTAGGCCTGTATTTTGAACTTAAAAACTCAAATGGGTTTTTGGGTTCAAAATGTGTATTTTTCCCTTATGCTGCTATCCTTTTATAATCCATAATTTTGGGGCCAGGTTGTTCGATAACTTGGCAAAGTGAAAACAGCATGAGTGTATGATGGTTTGGGAACATAGGTGTAGAAGCACAAATCGATGAAAGGATAGCAGCATATGGCAACTTAACTGTTTGTTTTCCAAAGCAAACGAAGAGTGTATAATTATTAAAAACTGTATTTTTGGAGATGGACAGGCAGGCTGTAGGGGAGGAGGTAGGCCTGTATTTTGAACTTAAAAACTAAAATGGGTTTTTGGGTTCAAAATGTGTATTTTTCACTAATGCTGCTATCCTTTTATAATCCATAATTTTTGGGCCAGGTAGTCTAATTACTTGGCGACATAATAACAGTATGAGTGCATGGTTTGGGAAAATAGATGCAGAAGGACAAATGGATGAAAGGATGGCCGCATCTGGCAACTTTACTGTTTGCTTTTTTTCAATGCAAAGGAGGAGTGTATAATTATTAAAAAGGGTATTTTTGGAGATGAACAGGCAGGCTGTAGGGGAGGAGGTAGGCCTGTATTTTGAACTTAAAAACTTAAATGGGTTTTTGGGTTCAAAATGTGTATTTTTCCCTTATGCTGCTATCCTTTTATAATCCATAATTTTGGGGCCAGGTAGTCTAATTACTTGGCGACATAATAACAGTATGAGTGCATGGTTTGGGAAAATAGATGCAGAAGGACAAATGGATGAAAGGATGGCCGCATCTGGCAACTTTACTGTTTGCTTTTTTTCAATGCAAAGGAGGAGCGTATAATTATTAAAAAGGGTATTTTTGGAAATGGACAGGCAGAGGCTGTAGGGGAGGAGGTAGGCCTGTATTTTGAACTTAAAAACTCAAATGGGTTTTTGGGTTCAAAATGTGTATTTTTCCCTTATGCTGCTATCCTTTTATAATCCATAATTTTGGGGCTAGGTTGTTCGATAACTTGGCAAAGTGAAAACAGTATGAGTGTATGATGGTTTGGGAACATAGGTGTAGAAGCACAAATCGATGAAAGGATAGCAGCATATGGCAACTTAACTGTTTGTTTTCCAAAGCAAACGAAGAGTGTATAATTATTAAAAACTTTATTTTTGGAGATGGACAGGCAGGCTGTAGGGGAGGAGGTAGGCCTGTATTTTGAACTTAAAAACTCAAATGGGTTTTTGGCTTCAAAATGTGTATTTTTCACTAATGCTGCTATCCTTTTATAATCCATAATTTTTGGGCCAGGTAGTCTAATTACTTGGCGACATAATAACAGTATGAGTGCATGGTTTGGGAAAATAGATGCAGAAGGACAAATGGATGAAAGGATGGCCACATCTGGCAACTTTACTGTTTGCTTTTTTTCAATGCAAAGGAGGAGCGTATAATTATTAAAAAAGGGTATTTTTGGAGATGGACAGGCAGGCTGTAGGGGAGAAGGTAGGCCTGTATTTTGAACTTAAAAACTCAAATGGGTTTTTGGGTTCAAAATGTGTATTTTTCGCTAATGCTGCTATCCTTTTATAATCCATAATTTTTGGGCCAGGTAGTCTAATTACTTGGCGACATAATAACAGTATGAGTGCATGGTTTGGGAAAATAGATGCAGAAGGACAAATGGATGAAAGGATGGCCGCATGTGGCAACTTTATTGTTTGCTTTTTTTCAATGCAAAGGAGGAGCGTATAATTATTAAAAAGGGTATTTTTGGAGATGGACAGGCAGGCTGTAGGGGAGGAGGTAGGCCTGTATTTTGAACTTAAAAACTCAAATGGGTTTTTGGGTTCAAAATGTGTATTTTTCCCTTATGCTGCTATCCTTTTATAATCCATAATTTTTGGGCCAGGTAGTCTAATTACTTGGCGACATAATAACAGTATGAGTGCATGGTTTGGGAAAATAGATGCAGAAGGACAAATGGATGAAAGGATGGCCGCATCTGGCAACTTTACTGTTTGCTTTTTTTCAATGCAAAGGAGGAGCGTATAATTATTAAAAAGGGTATTTTTGGAGATGGACGGGCAGGCTGTAGGGGTGGAGGTAGGCCTGTATTTTGAACTTAAAAACTCAAATGGGTTTTTGGGTTCAAAATGTGTATTTTTCCCTTATGCTGCTATCCTTTTATAATCCATAATTTTGGGGCCAGGTTGTCCGATAACTTGGCAAAGTGAAAACAGTATGAGTGTATGATGGTTTGGGAACATAGGTGTAGAAGCACAAATCGATGAAAGGATAGCAGCATATGGCAACTTAACTATTTGCTTTTCCAAAGCAAATGAAGAGTGCATAATTATTAAAACAGGGTATTTTTGGAGATGGACAGGCAGGCTGATGGGGAGGAGGTAGGCCTGGATTTTGAACTTAAAAACTCAAATGGGTTTTTGGGTTCAAAATGTGTATTTTTTCCCTTATGCTGCTATCCTTTTATAATCCATAATTTTGGGGCCAGGTTGTCCGATAACTTGGCAAAGTGAAAACAGTATGAGTGTATGATGGTTTGGGAACATAGGTGTAGAAGCACAAATCGATGAAAGGATAGCAGCATATGGCAACTTAACTGTTTGTTTTCCAAAGCAAACGAAGAGTGTATAATTATTAAAAACTTTATTTTTGGAGATGGACAGGCAGGCTGTAGGGGAGGAGGTAGGCCTGTATTTTGAACTTAAAAACTCAAATGGGTTTTTGGCTTCAAAATGTGTATTTTTCACTAATGCTGCTATCCTTTTATAATCCATAATTTTTGGGCCAGGTAGTCTAATTACTTGGCGACATAATAACAGTATGAGTGCATGGTTTGGGAAAATAGATGCAGAAGGACAAATGGATGAAAGGATGGCCGCATCTGGCAACTTTACTGTTTGCTTTTTTTCAATGCAAAGGAGGAGCGTATAATTATTAAAAAGGGTATTTTTGGAGATGGACAGGCAGGCTGTAGGGGTGGAGGTAGGCCTGTATTTTGAACTTAAAAACTCAAATGGGTTTTTGGGTTCAAAATGTGTATTTTTCCCTTATGCTGCTATCCTTTTATAATCCATAATTTTGGGGCCAGGTTGTCCGATAACTCAGCAAAGTGAAAACAGTATGAGTGCCCCTTCTCTCCCCCTGGCTATCAGTGCCGCTGCCCCATTGCCGGCGCCGATAGCCAGGGGTAGAGAAACGGCGCCGGCAATGGGGCAGCGTCGTCGACAGACAGGGGGAAAGAAGAGGCAGCGGCACCCATTGCTGGCGCCGCTGCCCCGTGTCCCCCCACCGGAGGCCTGAAGCAGCACGGACCCGACCCCGGCAACAGGGTAATTATACAACTAGGGATGGGGGAGGCAACGGGGCAGCGGCACCGGCAATGGGTGCCGCTGCCCCTTATCCCCCCTGGCTATCGGTGCCGTTGCCCCATTGCCGGCGCCTCTTCTCTCCCCCTGTATTTTGAACTTAAAAACTCAAATGAGTTTTTGGGTTCAAAATGTGTATTTTTCCCTTATGCTGCTATCCTTTTATAATCCATAATTTTTGGGCCAGGTAGTCTAATTACTTGGCGACATAATAACAGTATGAGTGCATGGTTTGGGAAAATAGATGCAGAAGGACAAATGGATGAAAGGATGGCCGCATCTGGCAACTTTATTGTTTGCTTTTTTTCAATGCAAAGGAGGAGCGTATAATTATTAAAAAGGGTATTTTTGGAGATGGACAGGCAGGCTGTAGGGGAGGAGGTAGGCCTGTATTTTGAACTTAAAAACTCAAATGGGTTTTTGGGTTCAAAATGTGTATTTTTCCCTTATGCTGCTATCCTTTTATAATCCATAATTTTTGGGCCAGGTAGTCTAATTACTTGGCGACATAATAACAGTATGAGTGCATGGTTTGGGAAAATAGATGCAGAAGGACAAATGGATGAAAGGATGGCCGCATCTGGCAACTTTACTGTTTGCTTTTTTTCAATGCAAAGGAGGAGCGTATAATTATTAAAAAGGGTATTTTTGGAGATGGACAGGCAGGCTGTAGGGGTGGAGGTAGGCCTGTATTTTGAACTTAAAAACTCAAATGGATTTTTGGGTTCAAAATTTGTATTTTTCCCTTATGCTGCTATCCTTTTATAATCCATAATTTTGGGGCCAGGTTGTCCGATAACTTGGCAAAGTGAAAACAGTATGAGTGTATGATGGTTTGGGAACATAGGTGTAGAAGCACAAATCGATGAAAGGATAGCAGCATATGGCAACTTAACTATTTGCTTTTCCAAAGCAAATGAAGAGTGCATAATTATTAAAACAGGGTATTTTTGGAGATGGACAGGCAGGCTGATGGGGAGGAGGTAGGCCTGGATTTTGAACTTAAAAACTCAAATGGGTTTTTGGGTTCAAAATGTGTATTTTTCCCTTATGCTGCTATCCTTTTATAATCCATAATTTTGGGGCCAGGTTGTCCGATAACTTGGCAAAGTGAAAACAGTATGAGTGTATGATGGTTTGGGAACATAGGTGTAGAAGCACAAATCGATGAAAGGATAGCAGCATATGGTAACTTAACTGTTAGTTTTCCAAAGCAAACGAAGAGTGTATAATTATTAAAAACTTTATTTTTGGAGATGGACAGGCAGGCTGTAGGGGAGGAGGTAGGCCTGTATTTTGAACTTAAAAACTCAAATGGGTTTTTGGGTTCAAAATGTGTATTTTTCACTAATGCTGCTATCCTTTTATAATCCATAATTTTTGGGCCAGGTAGTCTAATTACTTGGCGACATAATAACAGTATGAGTGCATGGTTTGGGAAAATAGATGCAGAAGGACAAATGGATGAAAGGATGGCCGCATTTGGCAACTTTATTGTTTGCTTTTTTTCAATGCAAAGGAGGAGCGTATAATTATTAAAAAGGGTATTTTTGGAGATGGACAGGCAGGCTGTAGGGGAGGAGGTAGGCCTGTATTTTGAACTTAAAAACTCAAATGGGTTTTTGGGTTCAAAATGTGTATTTTTCCCTTATGCTGCTATCCTTTTATAATCCATAATTTTTGGGCCAGGTAGTCTAATTACTTGGCGACATAATAACAGTATGAGTGCATGGTTTGGGAAAATAGATGCAGAAGGACAAATGGATGAAAGGATGGCCGCATCTGGCAACTTTACTGTTTGCTTTTTTTCAATGCAAAGGAGGAGCGTATAATTATTAAAAAGGGTATTTTTGGAGATGGACAGGCAGGCTGTAGGGGTGGAGGTAGGCCTGTATTTTGAACTTAAAAACTCAAATGGGTTTTTGGGTTCAAAATGTGTATTTTTCCCTTATGCTGCTATCCTTTTATAATCCATAATTTTGGGGCCAGGTTGTCCGATAACTTGGCAAAGTGAAAACAGTATGAGTGTATGATGGTTTGGGAACATAGGTGTAGAAGCACAAATCGATGAAAGGATAGCAGCATATGGCAACTTAACTATTTGCTTTTCCAAAGCAAATGAAGAGTGCATAATTATTAAAACAGGGTATTTTTGGAGATGGACAGGCAGGCTGATGGGGAGGAGGTAGGCCTGGATTTTGAACTTAAAAACTCAAATGGGTTTTTGGGTTCAAAATGTGTATTTTTTCCCTTATGCTGCTATCCTTTTATAATCCATAATTTTGGGGCCAGGTTGTCCGATAACTTAGCAAAGTGAAAACAGTATCAGTGTTTGATGGTTACCCCTGCTATCGGCGCTGCTGCACCTTCTCTCCCCCTGGCTATCAGTGCCGCTGCCCCATTGCCGGCGCCGATAGCCAGGGGTAGAGAAACGGCGCCGGCAATGGGGCAGCGTCGTCGACAGACAGGGGGAAAGAAGAGGCAGCGGCACCCATTGCTGGCGCCGCTGCCCCGTGTCCCCCCACCGGAGGCCTGAAGAAGCACGTACCCGACCCCGGCAACAGGGTAATTATACAACTAGGGATGGGGGAGGCAACGGGGCAGCGGCACCGGCAATGGGTGCCGCTGCCCCTTATCCCCCCCTGGCTTTCGGTGCCGTTGCCCCATTGCCGGCGCCTCTTCTCTCCCCCTGTATTTTGAACTTAAAAACTCAAATGGGTTTTTGGCTTCAAAATGTGTATTTTTCACTAATGCTGCTATCCTTTTATAATCCATAATTTTTGGGCCAGGTAGTCTAATTACTTGGCGACATAATAACGGTATGAGTGCATGGTTTGGGAAAATAGATGCAGAAGGACAAATGGATGAAAGGATGGCCGCATCTGGCAACTTTATTGTTTGCTTTTTTTCAATGCAAAGGAGGAGCGTATAATTATTAAAAAGGGTATTTTTGGAGATGGACAGGCAGGCTGTAGGGGAGGAGGTAGGCCTGTATTTTGAACTTAAAAACTCAAATGGGTTTTTGGCTTCAAAATGTGTATTTTTCCCTTATGCTGCTATCCTTTTATAATCCATAATTTTTGGGCCAGGTAGTCTAATTACTTGGCGACATAATAACAGTATGAGTGCATGGTTTGGGAAAATAGATGCAGAAGGACAAATGGATGAAAGGATGGCCGCATCTGGCAACTTTACTGTTTGCTTTTTTTCAATGCAAAGGAGGAGCGTATAATTATTAAAAAGGGTATTTTTGGAGATGGACAGGCAGGCTGTAGGGGTGGAGGTAGGCCTGTATTTTGAACTTAAAAACTCAAATGGGTTTTTGGGTTCAAAATGTGTATTTTTCCCTTATGCTGCTATCCTTTTATAATCCATAATTTTGGGGCCAGGTTGTCCGATAACTTAGCAAAGTGAAAACAGTATGAGTGCCCCTTCTCTCCCCCTGGCTATCAGTGCCGCTGCCCCATTGCCGGCGCCGATAGCCAGGGGTAGAGAAACGGCGCCGGCAATGGGGCAGCATCATCGACAGACAGGGGGAAAGAAGAGGCAGCGGCACCCATTGCTGGCGCCGCTGCCCCGTGTCCCCCCACCGGAGGCCTGAAGCAGCACGGACCCGACCCCGGCAACAGGGTAATTATACAACTAGGGATGGGGGAGGCAACGGGGCAGCGGCACCGGCAATGGGTGCCGCTGCCCCTTATCCCCCCCTGGCTATCGGTGCCGTTGCCCCATTGGCGGCGCCTCTTCTCTCCCCCTGTATTTTGAACTTAAAAACTCAAATGGGTTTTTGGCTTCAAAATGTGTATTTTTCACTAATGCTGCTATCCTTTTATAATCCATAATTTTTGGGCCAGGTAGTCTAATTACTTGGCGACATAATAACGGTATGAGTGCATGGTTTGGGAAAATAGATGCAGAAGGACAAATGGATGAAAGGATGGCCGCATCTGGCAACTTTATTGTTTGCTTTTTTTCAATGCAAAGGAGAAGCGTATAATTATTAAAAAGGGTATTTTTGGAGATGGACAGGCAGGCTGTAGGGGAGGAGGTAGGCCTGTATTTTGAACTTAAAAACTCAAATGGGTTTTTGGGTTCAAAATGTGTATTTTTCCCTTATGCTGCTATCCTTTTATAATCCATAATTTTTGGGCCAGGTAGTCTAATTACTTGGCGACATAATAACAGTATAAGTGCATGGTTTGGGAAAATAGATGCAGAAGGACAAATGGATGAAAGGATGGCCGCATCTGGCAACTTTACTGTTTGCTTTTTTTCAATGCAAAGGAGGAGCGTATAATTATTAAAAAATGTATTTTTGGAGATGGACAGGCAGGCTGTAGGGGAGGAGGTAGGCCTGTATTTTGAACTTAAAAACTCAAATGGGTTTTTGGGTTCAAAATGTGTATTTTTTCCCTTATGCTGCTATCCTTTTATAATCCATAATTTTGGGGCCAGGTTGTTCGATAACTTGGCAAAGTGAAAACAGTATGAGTGTATGATGGTTTGGGAACATAGGTGTAGAAGCACAAATCGATGAAAGGATAGCAGCATATGGCAACTTAACTGTTTGTTTTCCAAAGCAAACGAAGAGTGTATAATTATTAAAAACTGTATTTTTGGAGATGGACAGGCAGGCTGTAGGGGAGGAGGTAGGCCTGTATTTTGAACTTAAAAACTCAAATGGGTTTTTGGGTTCAAAATGTGTATTTTTCCCGTATGCTGCTATCCTTTTATAATCCATAATTTTGGGGCCAGGTAGTCTAATTACTTGGCGACATAATAACAGTATGAGTGCATGGTTTGGGAAAATAGATGCAGAAGGACAAATGGATGAAAGGATGGCCGCATCTGGCAACTTTACTGTTTGCTTTTTTTCAATGCAAAGGAGGAGCGTATAATTATTAAAAAGGGTATTTTTGGAGATGGACAGGCAGGCTGTAGGGGAGGAGGTAGGCCTGTATTTTGAACTTAAAAACTCAAATGGGTTTTTGGGTTCAAAATGTGTATTTTTCACTAATGCTGCTATCCTTTTATAATCCATAATTTTTGGGCCAGGTAGTCTAATTACTTGGCGACATAATAACAGTATGAGTGCATGGTTTGGGAAAATAGATGCAGAAGGACAAATGGATGAAAGGATGGCCGCATTTGGCAACTTTATTGTTTGCTTTTTTTCAATGCAAAGGAGGAGCGTATAATTATTAAAAAGGGTATTTTTGGAGATGGACAGGCAGGCTGTAGGGGAGGAGGTAGGCCTGTATTTTGAACTTAAAAACTCAAATGGGTTTTTGGGTTCAAAATGTGTATTTTTCCCTTATGCTGCTATCCTTTTATAATCCATAATTTTTGGGCCAGGTAGTCTAATTACGTGGCGACATAATAACAGTATGAGTGCATGGTTTGGGAAAATAGATGCAGAAGGACAAATGGATGAAAGGATGGCCGCATCTGGCAACTTTACTGTTTGCTTTTTTTCAATGCAAAGGAGGAGCGTATAATTATTAAAAAGGGTATTTTTGGAGATGGACAGGCAGGCTGTAGGGGTGGAGGTAGGCCTGTATTTTGAACTTAAAAACTCAAATGGGTTTTTGGGTTCAAAATGTGTATTTTTCCCTTATGCTGCTATCCTTTTATAATCCATAATTTTGGGGCCAGGTTGTCCGATAACTTGGCAAAGTGAAAACAGTATGAGTGTATGATGGTTTGGGAACATAGGTGTAGAAGCACAAATCGATGAAAGGATAGCAGCATATGGCAACTTAACTATTTGCTTTTCCAAAGCAAATGAAGAGTGCATAATTATTAAAACAGGGTATTTTTGGAGATGGACAGGCAGGCTGATGGGGAGGAGGTAGGCCTGGATTTTGAACTTAAAAACTCAAATGGGTTTTTGGGTTCAAAATGTGTATTTTTTCCCTTATGCTGCTATCCTTTTATAATCCATAATGTTGGGGCCAGGTTGTCCGATAACTTAGCAAAGTGAAAACAGTATCAGTGTTTGATGGTTACCCCTGCTATCGGCGCTGCTGCACCTTCTCTCCCCCTGGCTATCAGTGCCGCTGCCCCATTGCCGGCGCCGATAGCCAGGGGTAGAGAAACGGCGCCGGCAATGGGGCAGCGTCGTCGACAGACAGGGGGAAAGAAGAGGCAGCGGCACCCATTGCTGGCGCCGCTGCCCCGTGTCCCCCCACCGGAGGCCTGAAGCAGCACGTACCCGACCCTGGCAACAGGGTAATTATACAACTAGGGATGGGGGAGGCAACGGGGCAGCGGCACCGGCAATGGGTGCCGCTGCCCCTTATCCCCCCCTGGCTATCGGTGCCGTTGCCCCATTGCCGGCGCCTCTTCTCTCCCCCTGTATTTTGAACTTAAAAACTCAAATGGGTTTTTGGCTTCAAAATGTGTATTTTTCACTAATGCTGCTATCCTTTTATAATCCATAATTTTTGGGCCAGGTAGTCTAATTACTTGGCGACATAATAACAGTATGAGTGCATGGTTTGGGAAAATAGATGCAGAAGTACAAATGGATGAAAGGATGGCCGCATCTGGCAACTTTACTGTTTGCTTTTTTTCAATGCAAAGGAGGAGCGTATAATTATTAAAAAGGGTATTTTTGGAGATGGACAGGCAGGCTGTAGGGGAGGAGGTAGGCCTGTATTTTGAACTTAAAAACTCAAATGGGTTTTTGGGTTCAAAATGTGTATTTTTCCCTTATGCTGCTATCCTTTTATAATCCATAATTTTTGGGCCAGGTAGTCTAATTACTTGGCGACATAATAACAGTATGAGTGCATGGTTTGGGAAAATAGATGCAGAAGGACAAATGGATGAAAGGATGGCCGCATCTGGCAACTTTACTGTTTGCTTTTTTTCAATGCAAAGGAGGAGCGTATAATTATTAAAAAGGGTATTTTTGGAGATGGACAGGCAGGCTGTAGGGGAGGAGGTAGGCCTGTATTTTGAACTTAAAAACTCAAATGGGTTTTTGGGTTCAAAATGTGTATTTTTCACTAATGCTGCTATCCTTTTATAATCCATAATTTTTGGGCCAGGTAGTCTAATTACTTGGCGACATAATAACAGTATGAGTGCATGGTTTGGGAAAATAGATGCAGAAGGACAAATGGATGAAAGGATGGCCGCATCTGGCAACTTTATTGTTTGCTTTTTTTCAATGGAAAGGAGGAGCGTATAATTATTAAAAAGGGTATTTTTGGAGATGGACAGGCAGGCTGATGGGGAGGAGGTAGGCCTGTATTTTGAACTTAAAAACTCAAATGGGTTTTTGGGTTCAAAATGTGTATTTTTCCCTAATGCTGCTATCCTTTTATAATCCATAATTTTGGGGCCAGGTAGTCTAATTACTTGGCGACATAATAACAGTATGAGTGCATGGTTTGGGACAATAGATGCAGAAGGACAAATGGATGAAAGGATGGCCGCATCTGGCAACTTTACTGTTTGCTTTTTTTCAATGCAAAGGAGGAGCGTATAATTATTAAAAAGGGTATTTTTGGAGATGGACAGGCAGGCTGTAGGGGAGGAGGTAGGCCTGTATTTTGAACTTAAAAACTCAAATGGGTTTTTGGGTTCAAAATGTGTATTTTTCCCTTATGCTGCTATCCTTTTATAATCCATAATTTTGGGGCCAGGTTGTCCGATAACTCAGCAAAGTGAAAACAGTATGAGTGCCCCTTCTCTCCCCCTGGCTATCAGTGCCGCTGCCCCATTGCCGGCGCCGATAGCCAGGGGTAGAGAAACGGCGCCGGCAATGGGGCAGCGTCGTCGACAGACAGGGGGAAAGAAGAGGCAGCGGCACCCATTGCTGGCGCCGCTGCCCCGTGTCCCCCCACCGGAGGCCTGAAGCAGCACGGACCCGACCCCGGCAACAGGGTAATTATACAACTAGGGATGGGGGAGGCAACGGGGCAGCGGCACCGGCAATGGGTGCCGCTGCCCCTTATCCCCCCTGGCTATCGGTGCCGTTGCCCCATTGCCGGCGCCTCTTCTCTCCCCCTGTATTTTGAACTTAAAAACTCAAATGAGTTTTTGGGTTCAAAATGTGTATTTTTCCCTTATGCTGCTATCCTTTTATAATCCATAATTTTTGGGCCAGGTAGTCTAATTACTTGGCGACATAATAACAGTATGAGTGCATGGTTTGGGAAAATAGATGCAGAAGGACAAATGGATGAAAGGATGGCCGCATCTGGCAACTTTATTGTTTGCTTTTTTTCAATGCAAAGGAGGAGCGTATAATTATTAAAAAGGGTATTTTTGGAGATGGACAGGCAGGCTGTAGGGGAGGAGGTAGGCCTGTATTTTGAACTTAAAAACTCAAATGGGTTTTTGGGTTCAAAATGTGTATTTTTCCCTTATGCTGCTATCCTTTTATAATCCATAATTTTTGGGCCAGGTAGTCTAATTACTTGGCGACATAATAACAGTATGAGTGCATGGTTTGGGAAAATAGATGCAGAAGGACAAATGGATGAAAGGATGGCCGCATCTGGCAACTTTACTGTTTGCTTTTTTTCAATGCAAAGGAGGAGCGTATAATTATTAAAAAGGGTATTTTTGGAGATGGACAGGCAGGCTGTAGGGGTGGAGGTAGGCCTGTATTTTGAACTTAAAAACTCAAATGGATTTTTGGGTTCAAAATTTGTATTTTTCCCTTATGCTGCTATCCTTTTATAATCCATAATTTTGGGGCCAGGTTGTCCGATAACTTGGCAAAGTGAAAACAGTATGAGTGTATGATGGTTTGGGAACATAGGTGTAGAAGCACAAATCGATGAAAGGATAGCAGCATATGGCAACTTAACTATTTGCTTTTCCAAAGCAAATGAAGAGTGCATAATTATTAAAACAGGGTATTTTTGGAGATGGACAGGCAGGCTGATGGGGAGGAGGTAGGCCTGGATTTTGAACTTAAAAACTCAAATGGGTTTTTGGGTTCAAAATGTGTATTTTTCCCTTATGCTGCTATCCTTTTATAATCCATAATTTTGGGGCCAGGTTGTCCGATAACTTGGCAAAGTGAAAACAGTATGAGTGTATGATGGTTTGGGAACATAGGTGTAGAAGCACAAATCGATGAAAGGATAGCAGCATATGGTAACTTAACTGTTAGTTTTCCAAAGCAAACGAAGAGTGTATAATTATTAAAAACTTTATTTTTGGAGATGGACAGGCAGGCTGTAGGGGAGGAGGTAGGCCTGTATTTTGAACTTAAAAACTCAAATGGGTTTTTGGCTTCAAAATGTGTATTTTTCACTAATGCTGCTATCCTTTTATAATCCATAATTTTTGGGCCAGGTAGTCTAATTACTTGGCGACATAATAACAGTATGAGTGCATGGTTTGGGAAAATAGATGCAGAAGGACAAATGGATGAAAGGATGGCCGCATCTGGCAACTTTACTGTTTGCTTTTTTTCAATGCAAAGGAGGAGCGTATAATTATTAAAAAGGGTATTTTTGGAGATGGACAGGCAGGCTGTAGGGGAGGAGGTAGGCCTGTATTTTGAACTTAAAAACTCAAATGGGTTTTTGGGTTCAAAATGTGTATTTTTCACTAATGCTGCTATCCTTTTATAATCCATAATTTTTGGGCCAGGTAGTCTAATTACTTGGCGACATAATAACAGTATGAGTGCATGGTTTGGGAAAATAGATGCAGAAGGACAAATGGATGAAAGGATGGCCGCATTTGGCAACTTTATTGTTTGCTTTTTTTCAATGCAAAGGAGGAGCGTATAATTATTAAAAAGGGTATTTTTGGAGATGGACAGGCAGGCTGTAGGGGAGGAGGTAGGCCTGTATTTTGAACTTAAAAACTCAAATGGGTTTTTGGGTTCAAAATGTGTATTTTTCCCTTATGCTGCTATCCTTTTATAATCCATAATTTTTGGGCCAGGTAGTCTAATTACTTGGCGACATAATAACAGTATGAGTGCATGGTTTGGGAAAATAGATGCAGAAGGACAAATGGATGAAAGGATGGCCGCATCTGGCAACTTTACTGTTTGCTTTTTTTCAATGCAAAGGAGGAGCGTATAATTATTAAAAAGGGTATTTTTGGAGATGGACAGGCAGGCTGTAGGGGTGGAGGTAGGCCTGTATTTTGAACTTAAAAACTCAAATGGGTTTTTGGGTTCAAAATGTGTATTTTTCCCTTATGCTGCTATCCTTTTATAATCCATAATTTTGGGGCCAGGTTGTCCGATAACTTGGCAAAGTGAAAACAGTATGAGTGTATGATGGTTTGGGAACATAGGTGTAGAAGCACAAATCGATGAAAGGATAGCAGCATATGGCAACTTAACTATTTGCTTTTCCAAAGCAAATGAAGAGTGCATAATTATTAAAACAGGGTATTTTTGGAGATGGACAGGCAGGCTGATGGGGAGGAGGTAGGCCTGGATTTTGAACTTAAAAACTCAAATGGGTTTTTGGGTTCAAAATGTGTATTTTTTCCCTTATGCTGCTATCCTTTTATAATCCATAATTTTGGGGCCAGGTTGTCCGATAACTTAGCAAAGTGAAAACAGTATCAGTGTTTGATGGTTACCCCTGCTATCGGCGCTGCTGCACCTTCTCTCCCCCTGGCTATCAGTGCCGCTGCCCCATTGCCGGCGCCGATAGCCAGGGGTAGAGAAACGGCGCCGGCAATGGGGCAGCGTCGTCGACAGACAGGGGGAAAGAAGAGGCAGCGGCACCCATTGCTGGCGCCGCTGCCCCGTGTCCCCCCACCGGAGGCCTGAAGCAGCACGTACCCGACCCCGGCAACAGGGTAATTATACAACTAGGGATGGGGGAGGCAACGGGGCAGCGGCACCGGCAATGGGTGCCGCTGCCCCTTATCCCCCCCTGGCTTTCGGTGCCGTTGCCCCATTGCCGGCGCCTCTTCTCTCCCCCTGTATTTTGAACTTAAAAACTCAAATGGGTTTTTGGCTTCAAAATGTGTATTTTTCACTAATGCTGCTATCCTTTTATAATCCATAATTTTTGGGCCAGGTAGTCTAATTACTTGGCGACATAATAACGGTATGAGTGCATGGTTTGGGAAAATAGATGCAGAAGGACAAATGGATGAAAGGATGGCCGCATCTGGCAACTTTATTGTTTGCTTTTTTTCAATGCAAAGGAGGAGCGTATAATTATTAAAAAGGGTATTTTTGGAGATGGACAGGCAGGCTGTAGGGGAGGAGGTAGGCCTGTATTTTGAACTTAAAAACTCAAATGGGTTTTTGGCTTCAAAATGTGTATTTTTCCCTTATGCTGCTATCCTTTTATAATCCATAATTTTTGGGCCAGGTAGTCTAATTACTTGGCGACATAATAACAGTATGAGTGCATAAATTGGGAAAATAGATGCAGAAGGACAAATGGATGAAAGGATGGCCGCATCTGGCAACTTTACTGTTTGCTTTTTTTCAATGCAAAGGAGGAGCGTATAATTATTAAAAAGGGTATTTTTGGAGATGGACAGGCAGGCTGTAGGGGTGGAGGTAGGCCTGTATTTTGAACTTAAAAACTCAAATGGGTTTTTGGGTTCAAAATGTGTATTTTTCCCTTATGCTGCTATCCTTTTATAATCCATAATTTTGGGGCCAGGTTGTCCGATAACTTAGCAAAGTGAAAACAGTATGAGTGTATGATGGTTTGGGAACATAGGTGTAGAAGCACAAATCGATGAAAGGATAGCAGCATATGGCAACTTAACTGTTTGTTTTCCAAAGCAAACGAAGAGTGTATAATTATTAAAAACTGTATTTTTGGAGATGGACAGGCAGGCTGTAGGGGAGGAGGTAGGCCTGTATTTTGAACTTAAAAACTCAAATGGGTTTTTGGGTTCAAAATGTGTATTTTTCCCGTATGCTGCTATCCTTTTATAATCCATAATTTTGGGGCCAGGTAGTCTAATTACTTGGCGACATAATAACAGTATGAGTGCATGGTTTGGGAAAATAGATGCAGAAGGACAAATGGATGAAAGGATGGCCGCATCTGGCAACTTTACTGTTTGCTTTTTTTCAATGCAAAGGAGGAGCGTATAATTATTAAAAAGGGTATTTTTGGAGATGGACAGGCAGGCTGTAGGGGAGGAGGTAGGCCTGTATTTTGAACTTAAAAACTCAAATGGGTTTTTGGGTTCAAAATGTGTATTTTTCACTAATGCTGCTATCCTTTTATAATCCATAATTTTTGGGCCAGGTAGTCTAATTACTTGGCGACATAATAACAGTATGAGTGCATGGTTTGGGAAAATAGATGCAGAAGGACAAATGGATGAAAGGATGGCTGCATCTGGCAACTTTACTGTTTGCTTTTTTTTCAATGCAAAGGAGGAGCGTATAATTATTAAAAAGGGTATTTTTGGAGATGGACAGGCAGGCTGTAGGGGAGGAGGTAGGCCTGTATTTTGAACTTAAAAACTCAAATGGGTTTTTGGGTTCAAAATGTGTATTTTTCCCTTATGCTGCTATCCTTTTATAATCCATAATTTTTGGGCCAGGTAGTCTAATTACTTGGCGACATAATAACAGTATGAGTGCATGGTTTGGGAAAATAGATGCAGAAGGACAAATGGATGAAAGGATGGCCGCATCTGGCAACTTTACTGTTTGCTTTTTTTCAATGCAAAGGAGGAGCGTATAATTATTAAAAAGGGTATTTTTGGAGATGGACAGGCAGGCTGTAGGGGTGGAGGTAGGCCTGTATTTTGAACTTAAAAACTCAAATGGGTTTTTGGGTTCAAAATGTGTATTTTTCCCTTATGCTGCTATCCTTTTATAATCCATAATTTTGGGGCCAGGTTGTCCGATAACTTGGCAAAGTGAAAACAGTATGAGTGTATGATGGTTTGGGAACATAGGTGTAGAAGCACAAATCGATGAAAGGATAGCAGCATATGGCAACTTAACTATTTGCTTTTCCAAAGCAAATGAAGAGTGCATAATTATTAAAACAGGGTATTTTTGGAGATGGACAGGCAGGCTGATGGGGAGGAGGTAGGCCTGGATTTTGAACTTAAAAACTCAAATGGGTTTTTGGGTTCAAAATGTGTATTTTTTCCCTTATGCTGCTATCCTTTTATAATCCATAATTTTGGGGCCAGGTTGTCCGATAACTTAGCAAAGTGAAAACAGTATCAGTGTTTGATGGTTACCCCTGCTATCGGCGCTGCTGCACCTTCTCTCCCCCTGGCTATCAGTGCCGCTGCCCCATTGCCGGCGCCGATAGCCAGGGGTAGAGAAACGGCGCCGGCAATGGGGCAGCGTCGTCGACAGACAGGGGGAAAGAAGAGGCAGCGGCACCCATTGCTGGCGCCGCTGCCCCGTGTCCCCCCACCGGAGGCCTGAAGCAGCACGTACCCGACCCCGGCAACAGGGTAATTATACAACTAGGGATGGGGGAGGCAACGGGGCAGCGGCACCGGCAATGGGTGCCGCTGCCCCTTATCCCCCCCTGGCTTTCGGTGCCGTTGCCCCATTGCCGGCGCCTCTTCTCTCCCCCTGTATTTTGAACTTAAAAACTCAAATGGGTTTTTGGCTTCAAAATGTGTATTTTTCACTAATGCTGCTATCCTTTTATAATCCATAATTTTTGGGCCAGGTAGTCTAATTACTTGGCGACATAATAACGGTATGAGTGCATGGTTTGGGAAAATAGATGCAGAAGGACAAATGGATGAAAGGATGGCCGCATCTGGCAACTTTATTGTTTGCTTTTTTTCAATGCAAAGGAGGAGCGTATAATTATTAAAAAGGGTATTTTTGGAGATGGACAGGCAGGCTGTAGGGGAGGAGGTAGGCCTGTATTTTGAACTTAAAAACTCAAATGGGTTTTTGGCTTCAAAATGTGTATTTTTCCCTTATGCTGCTATCCTTTTATAATCCATAATTTTTGGGCCAGGTAGTCTAATTACTTGGCGACATAATAACAGTATGAGTGCATAAATTGGGAAAATAGATGCAGAAGGACAAATGGATGAAAGGATGGCCGCATCTGGCAACTTTACTGTTTGCTTTTTTTCAATGCAAAGGAGGAGCGTATAATTATTAAAAAGGGTATTTTTGGAGATGGACAGGCAGGCTGTAGGGGTGGAGGTAGGCCTGTATTTTGAACTTAAAAACTCAAATGGGTTTTTGGGTTCAAAATGTGTATTTTTCCCTTATGCTGCTATCCTTTTATAATCCATAATTTTGGGGCCAGGTTGTCCGATAACTTAGCAAAGTGAAAACAGTATGAGTGTATGATGGTTTGGGAACATAGGTGTAGAAGCACAAATCGATGAAAGGATAGCAGCATATGGCAACTTAACTGTTTGTTTTCCAAAGCAAACGAAGAGTGTATAATTATTAAAAACTGTATTTTTGGAGATGGACAGGCAGGCTGTAGGGGAGGAGGTAGGCCTGTATTTTGAACTTAAAAACTCAAATGGGTTTTTGGGTTCAAAATGTGTATTTTTCCCGTATGCTGCTATCCTTTTATAATCCATAATTTTGGGGCCAGGTAGTCTAATTACTTGGCGACATAATAACAGTATGAGTGCATGGTTTGGGAAAATAGATGCAGAAGGACAAATGGATGAAAGGATGGCCGCATCTGGCAACTTTACTGTTTGCTTTTTTTCAATGCAAAGGAGGAGCGTATAATTATTAAAAAGGGTATTTTTGGAGATGGACAGGCAGGCTGTAGGGGAGGAGGTAGGCCTGTATTTTGAACTTAAAAACTCAAATGGGTTTTTGGGTTCAAAATGTGTATTTTTCACTAATGCTGCTATCCTTTTATAATCCATAATTTTTGGGCCAGGTAGTCTAATTACTTGGCGACATAATAACAGTATGAGTGCATGGTTTGGGAAAATAGATGCAGAAGGACAAATGGATGAAAGGATGGCTGCATCTGGCAACTTTACTGTTTGCTTTTTTTTCAATGCAAAGGAGGAGCGTATAATTATTAAAAAGGGTATTTTTGGAGATGGACAGGCAGGCTGTAGGGGAGGAGGTAGGCCTGTATTTTGAACTTAAAAACTCAAATGGGTTTTTGGGTTCAAAATGTGTATTTTTCCCTTATGCTGCTATCCTTTTATAATCCATAATTTTTGGGCCAGGTAGTCTAATTACTTGGCGACATAATAACAGTATGAGTGCATGGTTTGGGAAAATAGATGCAGAAGGACAAATGGATGAAAGGATGGCTGCATCTGGCAACTTTACTGTTTGCTTTTTTTCAATGCAAAGGAGGAGCGTATAATTATTAAAAAGGGTATTTTTGGAGATGGACAGGCAGGCTGTAGGGGAGGAGGTAGGCCTGTATTTTGAACTTAAAAACTCAAATGGGTTTTTGGGTTCAAAATGTGTATTTTTCCCTTATGCTGCTATCCTTTTATAATCCATAATTTTGGGGCCAGGTTGTTCGATAACTTGGCAAAGTGAAAACAGTATGAGTGTATGATGGTTTGGGAACATAGGTGTAGAAGCACAAATCGATGAAAGGATAGCAGCATATGGCAACTTAACTATTTGCTTTTCCAAAGCAAATGAAGAGTGCATAATTATTAAAACAGGGTATTTTTGGAGATGGACAGGCAGGCTGATGGGGAGGAGGTAGGCCTGGATTTTGAACTTAAAAACTCAAATGGGTTTTTGGGTTCAAAATGTGTATTTTTCACTAATGCTGCTATCCTTTTATAATCCATAATTTTTGGGCCAGGTAGTCTAATTACTTGGCGACATAATAACAGTATGAGTGCATGGTTTGGGAAAATAGATGCAGAAGGACAAATGGATGAAAGGATGGCTGCATCTGGCAACTTTACTGTTTGCTTTTTTTTCAATGCAAAGGAGGAGCGTATAATTATTAAAAAGGGTATTTTTGGAGATGGACAGGCAGGCTGTAGGGGAGGAGGTAGGCCTGTATTTTGAACTTAAAAACTCAAATGGGTTTTTGGGTTCAAAATGTGTATTTTTCCCTTATGCTGCTATCCTTTTATAATCCATAATTTTTGGGCCAGGTAGTCTAATTACTTGGCGACATAATAACAGTATGAGTGCATGGTTTGGGAAAATAGATGCAGAAGGACAAATGGATGAAAGGATGGCTGCATCTGGCAACTTTACTGTTTGCTTTTTTTCAATGCAAAGGAGGAGCGTATAATTATTAAAAAGGGTATTTTTGGAGATGGACAGGCAGGCTGTAGGGGAGGAGGTAGGCCTGTATTTTGAACTTAAAAACTCAAATGGGTTTTTGGGTTCAAAATGTGTATTTTTCCCTTATGCTGCTATCCTTTTATAATCCATAATTTTGGGGCCAGGTTGTTCGATAACTTGGCAAAGTGAAAACAGTATGAGTGTATGATGGTTTGGGAACATAGGTGTAGAAGCACAAATCGATGAAAGGATAGCAGCATATGGCAACTTAACTATTTGCTTTTCCAAAGCAAATGAAGAGTGCATAATTATTAAAACAGGGTATTTTTGGAGATGGACAGGCAGGCTGATGGGGAGGAGGTAGGCCTGGATTTTGAACTTAAAAACTCAAATGGGTTTTTGGGTTCAAAATGTGTATTTTTCCCTTATGCTGCTATCCTTTTATAATCCATAATTTTGGTTCCAGGTTGTCCGATAACTTAGCAAAGTGAAAACAGTATGAGTGTATGATGGTTACCCCTGCTATCGGTGCTGCTGCCCCTTCTCTCCCCCTGGCTATCAGTGCCGCTGCCCCATTGCCGGCGCCGATAGCCAGGAGTAGAGAAACGGCGCCGGCAATGGGGCAGCGTCGTCGACAGACAGGGGGAAAGAAGAGGCAGCGGCACCAATTGCTGGCGCCGCTGCCCCGTGTCCCCCCACGGAAGGCCTGAAGCAGCACGGACCCGACCCCGGCAACAGGGTAATTATACAACTAGGGATGGGGGAGGCAACGGGGCAGCGGCACCGGCAATGGGTGCCGCTGCCCCTTATCCCCCCCTGGCTATCGGTGCCGTTGCCCCATTGCCGGCGCCTCTTCTCTCCCCCTGTATTTTGAACTTAAAAACTCAAATGGGTTTTTGGCTTCAAAATGTGTATTTTTCACTAATGCTGCTATCCTTTTATAATCCATAATTTTTGGGCCAGGTAGTCTAATTACTTGGCGACATAATAACAGTATGAGTGCATGGTTTGGGAAAATAGATGCAGAAGTACAAATGGATGAAAGGATGGCCGCATCTGGCAACTTTACTGTTTGCTTTTTTTCAATGCAAAGGAGGAGCGTATAATTATTAAAAAGGGTATTTTTGGAGATGGACAGGCAGGCTGTAGGGGAGGAGGTAGGCCTGTATTTTGAAATTAAAAACTCAAATGGGTTTTTGGGTTCAAAATGTGTATTTTTCCCTTATGCTGCTATCCTTTTATAATCCATAATTTTTGGGCCAGGTAGTCTAATTACTTGGCGACATAATAACAGTATGAGTGCATGGTTTGGGAAAATAGATGCAGAAGGACAAATGGATGAAAGGAAGGTTGCATCTGGCAACTTTACTGTTTGCTTTTTTTCAATGCAAAGGAGGAGCGTATAATTATTAAAAAGGGTATTTTTGGAGATGGACAGGCAGGCTGTAGGGGAGGAGGTAGGCCTGTATTTTGAACTTAAAAACTCAAATGGGTTTTTGGGTTCAAAATGTGTATTTTTCCCTTATGCTGCTATCCTTTTATAATCCATAATTTTGGGGCCAGGTTGTTCGATAACTTGGCAAAGTGAAAACAGTATGAGTGTATGATGGTTAGGGAACATAGGTGTAGAAGCACAAATCGATGAAAGGATAGCAGCACATGGCAACTTAACTATTTGCTTTTCCAAAGCAAATGAAGAGTGCATAATTATTAAAACAGGGTATTTTTGGAGATGGACAGGCAGGCTGATGGGGAGGAGGTAGGCCTGGATTTTGAACTTAAAAACTCAAATGGGTTTTTGGGTTCAAAATGTGTATTTTTCCCTTATGCTGCTATCCTTTTATAATCCATAATTTTGGGTCAGGTTGTCCGATAACTTAGCAAAGTGAAAACAGTATGAGTGTATGATGGTTACCCCTGCTATCGGTGCTGCTGCCCCTTCTCTCCCCCTGGCTATCAGTGCCGCTGCCCCATTGCCGGCGCCGATAGCCAGGGGTAGAGAAACGGCGCCGGCAATGGGGCAGCGTCGTCGACAGACAGGGGGAAAGAAGAGGCAGCGGCACCCATTGCTGGCGCCGCTGCCCCGTGTCCCCCCACCGGAGGCCTGAAGCAGCACGGACCTGACCCCGGCAACAGGGTAATTATACAACTAGGGATGGATGAGGCAACGGTGCAGCGGCACCGGCAATGGGTGCCGCTGCCCCTTATCCCCCCCTGGCTATCGGTGCCGTTGCCCCATTGCCGGCGCTGCTTCTCTCCCCCTGTATTTTGAACTTAAAAACTCAAATGGATTTTTGGCTTCAAAATGTGTATTTTTCACTAATGCTGCTATCCTTTTATAATCCATAATTTTTGGGCCAGGTAGTCTAATTACTTGGCGACATAATAACAGTATGAGTGCATGGTTTGGGAAAATAGATGCAGAAGGACAAATGGATGAAAGGATGGCCGCATCTGGCAACTTTACTGTTTGCTTTTTTTCAATGCAAAGGAGGAGCGTATAATTATTAAAAAGGGTATTTTTGGAGATGGACAGGCAGGCTGTAGGGGAGGAGGTAGGCCTGTATTTTGAACTTAAAAACTCAAATGGGTTTTTGGGTTCAAAATGTGTATTTTTCCCTTATGCTGCTATCCTTTTATAATCCATAATTTTTGGGCCAGGTAGTCTAATTACTTGGCGACATAATAACAGTATGAGTGCATGGTTTGGGAAAATAGATGCAGAAGGACAAATGGATGAAAGAATGGCCGCATCTGGCAACTTTACTGTTTGCTTTTTTTCAATGCAAAGGAGGAGCGTATAATTATTAAAAAGGGTATTTTTGGAGATGGACAGGCAGGCTGATGGGGAGGAGGTTGGCCTGTATTTTGAACTTAAAAACTCAAATGGGTTTTTGGGTTCAAAATGTGTATTTTTCCCTTATGCTGCTATCCTTTTATAATCCATAATTTTGGGGCCAGGTTGTTCGATAACTTGGCAAAGTGAAAACAGTATGAGTGTATGATGGTTTGGGAACATAGGTGTAGAAGCACAAATCGATGAAAGGATAGCAGCATATGGCAACTTAACTATTTGCTTTTCCAAAGCAAATGAAGAGTGCATAATTATTAAAACAGGGTATTTTTGGAGATGGACAGGCAGGCTGATGGGGAGGAGGTAGGCCTGGATTTTGAACTTAAAAACTCAAATGGGTTTTTGGGTTCAAAATGTGTATTTTTCCCTTATGCTGCTATCCTTTTATAATCCATAATTTTGGGGCCAGGTTGTCCGATAACTTAGCAAAGTGAAAACAGTATGAGTGTATGATGGTTACCCCTGCTATCGGTGCTGCTGCCCCTTCTCTCCCCCTGGCTATCAGTGCCGCTGCCCCATTGCCGGCGCCGATAGCCAGGGGTAGAGAAACGGTGCCGGCAATGGGGCAGCGTCGTCGACAGACAGGGGGAAAGAAGAGGCAGCGGCACCCATTGCTGGCGCCGCTGCCCCGTGTCCCCCCACCGGAGGCCTGAAGCAGCACGGACCTGACCCCGGCAACAGGGTAATTATACAACTAGGGATGGATGAGGCAACGGGGCAGCGGCACCGGCAATGGGTGCCGCTGCCCCTTATCCCCCCCTGGCTATCGGTGCCGTTGCCCCATTGCCGGCGCTGCTTCTCTCCCCCTGTATTTTGAACTTAAAAACTCAAATGGATTTTTGGCTTCAAAATGTGTATTTTTCACTAATGCTGCTATCCTTTTATAATCCATAATTTTTGGGCCAGGTAGTCTAATTACTTGGCGACATAATAACAGTATGAGTGCATGGTTTGGGAAAATAGATGCAGAAGGACAAATGGATGAAAGGATGGCCGCATCTGGCAACTTTACTGTTTGCTTTTTTTCAATGCAAAGGAGGAGCGTATAATTATTAAAAAGGGTATTTTTGGAGATGGACAGGCAGGCTGATGGGGAGGAGGTAGGCCTGTATTTTGAACTTAAAAACTCAAATGAGTTTTTGGGTTCAAAATGTGTATTTTTCCCTTATGCTGCTATCCTTTTATAATCCATAATTTTGGGGCCAGGTTGTCCGATAACTTGGCAAAGTGAAAACAGTATGAGTGTATGATGGTTTGGGACCATGGGTGTAGAAGCACAAATTGATGAAAGGATAGCAGTATATAGCAACTTAACTGTTTGTTTTTCCAAAGCAAACAAAGAGTGTATAATTATTAAAAAAAGGTATTTTTGGAGATGGACAGGCAGGCTGAAGGGGAGGAGGTAGGCCTGTATTTTGAACTTAAACTCTCAAATGAGTTTTTGGGTTCAAAATGTGTATTTTTCCCTTATGCTGCTATCCTTTTATAATCCATAATTTTGGGGCCAGGTTGTCCGATAATTTGGCAAAGTGAAAACAGTATGAGTGTATGATGGTTACCCCTGCTATCGGCGCTGCTGCCCCTTCTCTCCCCCTGGCTATCAGAGCCGCTGCCCCATTGCCGGCGCCGATAGCCAGGGGGAGAGAAACGGCGACGGCAATGGGGCAGCGGCGTCGACAGACAGGGGGAAAGAAGGGGCAGCGGCACCCATTGCCGGTGCCGCTGCCCCGTTGCCTCCCCCATCCCCGGCTGTATAATTACCTGTTGCTGGGGTCGGGTCAGCGCTGCTTCAGGCCTCCGGTGTGCATTCCCTGCGTCGTTGCTATGCTTTGCATGGCGCGGCGCAATGACGAGTGACGTCACTCGTCATTGCGTCTCGCAATGCATAGCAATGATGCAGGGGACGCACACCGGAGGCCTGAAGCAGAACGGACCCGACCCCGGCAACACGTAATTATACAACTAGGGATGGGGGAGGCAACGGGGCAGCGGCGCCGGCAATGGGTGCCGCTGCCCCTTATCTCCCCCTGGCTATCCGTGCCGCTGCCCCATTGCCGGCACCGCTTCTCTCCCCCTGGCTATCGGCGCTGGCAATGGGACAGCGGCACCGATAGCCAGGGGGAGAGAAGGGGCAGCGGCGCCGATAGCAGGGGGAGAGAAAGCAGGGCTCTAGACCACAGGAAAGGCAGGGGGAGAGAAACAGGCAGTGACGGCATCTCTCCCCCTGCCTTTCCTGGGGGCTCTGTGGGGTGAAACAAACCCCATCTTTATGTTATTAACTTACTACTTGGGTGACACACTGTAACAAACCTCCTCTTCATTTTTTTCTCCTAACTACTGCGGTGACACACTGTAACAAACCCCATCCTCATATTATTAACTTACTACTGGGTGACAAACTGTAAAAAAAAAAAAAAAACATTGTCAAGTAATCACCTTACGACTGGGGTGAAACACTGTAACAAACCCCATTCTTATATTATTAACTTACTACTGGGGTGATACACTGTAACAAACCCCCTCGTCATGTAATCTCCTTACTACTGGAGTGACACACTGAAACAAACCTTCCCCTCATGTAATCTCCTTTCTACTGGGGTGACACACTCTAACAAACCTTCTCATCATGTAATCTTATTACTACTGGAGTGACACACTGTAACAAAACTTCACCTCATGTAATCTCGTTTCTACTGGGGTGACCCACTGTAACAAACCCCATCTTCATATTATTACCTTACTACTGGGGTGACACATAGTAACAAGCCTACTCCCCATGTAATCTCCTTACTACTTGGGTGACACACTGTAACAAACCTCCTCCTCCTTTTTTCTCCTATCTACTGGGGTGACACACTGTAACAAACCCCATCCTCATATTATTAACTTACTACTGGGTGACAAACTGTAAAAAAAAAAAACTCATCGTGTCATCTCCTTACGACTGGGGTGACACACTGTAACAAACCCCATTCTTATATTATTAACTTACTACTGGGGTGACACACTGTAACAAACCTACTGCCCAAGTAATCTTATTAGTAATAGGGTGACACACTGTAACAAACCTCCTCCACATGTAATCTTATTACTACTGAGGTGACACACTGTAACAAACCTCCACCACATGTTATTAACTTACTACTGGGGTGACACACTGTAACAAACCTTCTCCTTATGTAATCTCCTTTCTACTGTGGTGATACACTGTAACAAACCTCCTCCACATGTAATCTTATTACTACAGGGGTGACACACTGTAACAAACCTCCTACACATGTAATCTCCTTTCTACTGGGGTGACACACTGTAACAAAACTTCTCCTCATGTAATCTCCTTTCTACTGGGGTGACACACTGTAACAAACCTCATCATGTTATTAACTTATTACTGGGGTGACACACTGTAACAAAACTTCACCTCATGTAATCTCGTTTCTACTTGAGTGACCCACTGTAACAAACCCCATCTTCATATTATTAACTTACCAATGGGTTGACACACAGTAACAAGCCTACTCCCCATGTAATCTCCTAAATACTGGAGTGACACACTGTAACAAACCCCATCCTCATATTATTAACTTACTACTGGGTGACATACTGTAAAAAAAAAAAAAAACTCCTCATGTCATCTCCTTACGACTGGGGTGACACACTGTAAAAAACCCCATTCTTATATTATTAACTTACTACTGGGGTGACACACTGTAACAAACCCCCTCCTCATGTAATCTCCTTACTACTGGGGTGACACACTGCAACAAACCTTCCCCTCATGTAATCTCCTTTCTACTGGGGTGACACACTGTTACAAACCTCCTCATGTTATTAACTTATCACTGGGGTGACACACTGTAACAAACCTTCTCATCATGTAATCTCCTTACTACTGGGGTGACACACTGTAACAAACCTTCTCATCATGTAATCTCCTTACTACTGGGATGACACACCATTACAAACCCCATCCTCATGTAATCTCTTTACTACTGGGATGACACATTGTAACAAACCTTCTCATCATATAATCTCCTTTCTACTGGGGTGACACATTGTAACAAACCTTCTCATGTTATTAACTTATTACTGGGGTGACACACTGTAACAAACCTCATCATCATGTAATCTCCTTACAACTGGGGTGACACACTGTAACAAAACTCCTCATCATCATGTAATCTCCTTACAACTGGGGTGACACACTGTAACAAAACTTCTCCTCATCATGTAATCTCCTTTCTACTGGGGTGACACACTGTAACAAATCTCCTCATGTTATTAACTTATTACTGGGGTGACTCACAGTAACAAACCTTCTCATTATGTAATCACCTTACTACTGGGGTGACACACTGTAACAAACCCCCTACTCATATAATCTCCTTACTATTGGGGTGACACACTGTAACAAAACTTCTCATGTTATTAACTTATTACTGGGGTGACTCACTGTAACAAACCTTCTCATCATGTAATCAGCTTACTACTGGGGTAACACACTGTAACAAACCTCCTCCTCCTCATGTCAACTCCTACTACTGGGGTGACACACTGTAACAAACCTTCTCCCCGTGTAATCTCCTTACTACTAGGGTGACACCTGTAACAAACCTCCTCCTTATGTAATCTCCTTACTACTGGGTTGACACTCTGTAACAAATCTCCTCTTCATGATTTTTCTCCTAATTACTGGGGTGACACACACACTGTAACAAACCTCCTCCTCATGGATCTTCCTTACAACTGGGGTGACACAATGTAACAAATCTCATCATGTAATACCCGAAATAAAAAAATGTCAAATTCCTGGTTATAGGCCAGGGGGAGGTGTGGGTCCATGTGCCCAGGAAGGTCAACCTTACCTGGGCAAGTCCTCCTGAAGTGTCCCCTGACTGACTTCCATGCCTAACAATAATTGAAAAACTGAGAACCAGTATGAGATCGGATTTGAAAGCTGAATCCAGCTCACAGTTCCACGAGCTGGGCATGTCCGAGTGGTATGTCCGAGTGCGTTCATAAAACTGTATCGCAGCATCACGAGTTGGTACCTTTGAACGGCCACCTGCCTCAGAATAGCAGGAGAGCAAGCTGTCCGGCTGCTTTCTCAGGGTACGCCAGGGCCGAGCGCGGGCTCCCCTGGGGTCGAACCCCTGGTTTCTCCCTTGATATTTTCCAAGGGGATTGGGATGGTTAAGGTACCCGAACCGGGGCAGGGCTGTCCCCGGGTGAAACCTCTGGAAGGGTCCCCTGAAAGGCTTCCATGCTTGTTGACTTTTGACATGCAGAGAACCAGAGACGCTATAAGGGGTGGGAGGCACGGGTCCCTGTACACAGGCAGGGCGTGCCGTCCTTGGGCACAGGATTGGTGACGCGGACCCCCTGGCGACGGGGAGCAGAAGCGTCGGGCGAGTCGGCAAACATTGGTGGGCGGTCTACCAAGGCACCCCGGCCCTCCGGAGGCGAAATTAAAAATTCCAGGTTGTCGGCCAGGGGCAGATGCGAGTCCAAATGCACAGGAGGGTCAACAGAACACGGGCAAGGCCTCTGTAAGGGTCTTCCATGCCTGTAGACTTTTGAAACACAGAGAACCAGAGAAGGCTATAAGGGCGAGAGGCTCCGGTCCCTGTACCCAGGTAGGGCGCGCCGTCCTTGCGCACAGGATCGGTGACGCGGACCCCAGGGTTGCGGGGAACAGAAGCATCAGGCGAGTAAGAATACATAGGCGAGCGGTCCGCCGAGGAGATTCATCCCCAGGGGAGCCCGTACTCAGCCGCTCTCTCAGGTTACGCCAGGGCCAATCGCGGGGTCCCCTGGGGACGAACCTTCAGGTTTTTCCCTTAGTATTTTACAGGGGGAAAGGGCTGGTTCATGTACCCCACCCAGGGCGTGGCGGTCCCCATGCGAAGCCTTTGAAACAGTCTCCTGACAGGCTTCCATGCCTGTAGACCTTTGACATGTAGAGAACCAGAAATGGCTATAAGGGCGGGAGGCGCAGGTCCCTGTACCAAGACAGGGCACGCCATCCTTGGGCACAGGATCGGTGATGCAGACCCCCCAGCGTCGGGGAGCAGAACCGTCAGGCGAGTCGGCAAACATCGGCGGGCGGTCCGCCGAGGAGGTTCTTCCCCACGGGAGCCCGTACTCAGCCGTTCTCTCAGGGTATGCGAGGGCCGAGCGTGGGCTAACCTGGGGACGAACCTTCCGGTTTCTCCCTTGGTATTTTCCAGGGGGATTGGGCTGGTTCGTCCCCGGGCGAAACCTCCGGAACGGTCCCCTGGCAGGCTTCCATGCCTGAAGACCTTTGACACGCAGAGAACCAGAGAGGCTATAAGGGAGGGAGGCGCGGGTCCCTGTACCCAGACAGGGCGTGCTGTCCATGGGCACAGGATCAGTGTCGCGGCCCTGGCGTAACCTGAGAGAGCGGCCGAGTACGGGCTCCGGTGGGAATGAACCTCCTCGGCGGACCGCCCGCCGATGTTTGCCGACTCGCCCTACGCTTCTGCTCCCTGACGCTGGGGGGTCAGCATCACTGATCCTGTGCCCATGGACGGCACTCCCTGTCTGGGTACAGGGACCCGCGCTTCCCTCCCTTATAGCCTCTCTGGTTCTCTGCGTGTCAACGGTCTTCAGGCATGGAAGCCTGTCAGGGGACCGTTCCGGAGGTTTCGCCCTGGGACCACCCAGGCCTGGGCTGGGTACATGAACCAGCCCAATCCACCTAGAAAATACCAAGGGAGAAACCGGAAGATTCGTCCCCAGGGGACCCCGCGCTCGGCCCTGGCGTAACCTGAGAGAGCGGCCGAGTACGGGCTCATCTGGGGATGAATTTCCTCGGCGGACCGTTCGGGAGCAGAATTGTCGGGCGAGTCGGCAAACATCGGCCGGCGGTCCGCCGAGGAGGTTCATCCCAACGGGTGCCTGTACTCAGCCGTTCTCTCAGGGTACGCAAGGCATGGAAGCCTGTCAGGGGACCGTTCCGGATTTTTCGCCTTGGGACCACCCAGCCCTGTACTCCCATACTCAGCCGTTCTCTCAGGGTACGCAAGGGCCTAAAGCGGGCTCCCCTGGGGACGATTCTTCAAGTTTCTCCCTTGGTATTTTACAGGGGGAATGGGCTGGTTCATGTACCCCACCCGAACTGGGCGGTCCCTGAGCAAAGCCTTTGTAACAGTCCTCTGACAAGCTTCCATGCCTGTAGACCTTTGACACGCAGGAAGGGTCCTCTGGAAGGGTCCCCTGAAAGGCTTCCATGCCTGTTGACTTTTGACATGCAGAGAACCATAGACGCTATAAGGGGCGGGAGGCACGGGTCCCTGTACACAGGCAGGGCGTGCCGTCCTTGGGCACAGGATCGGTGACGCGGATCCCCTGGTGACGGGGAGCAGAAGCGTTGAGTGAGTCGGTAAACATTGGCGGGCGGTCCACCAAGGCACCCCGGCCCTCCGGAGGCGAAATTAAAAATTCCAGGTTGTCGGCCAGGGGCAGATGCGAGTCCAAATTCACAGGAGGGTCAACAGAACACAGGCAAGGCCTCTGGAAGGGTCTTCCATGCCTGTAAGTTTTGACACGCTGAGAACCAGAGAAGGCTATAAGGGCGGGAGGCGTGGGTCCCTGTACCCAGACAGTGTGTGCTGTATTTGGGCACAGGATCAGTGATGAAGACCCCCCAGCGTCGGGGAGCAGAAGCGGCGGGCGAGTCGGCAAACATCGGCGGGCGGTCCTCCGAGGAGGTTCATCCCCAGGGGAGCCCGTACTCAGCCGCTTTCTCAGGGTACGCCAGGACAGAGCGCGGGCTCCCCTGGGGACGAACCTTGAGGTTTCTCCCTTGGTATTTTACAGGGGGAAAGGGCTGGTTCATGTACCCGACCAGGGGCTGGGCGGTCCCCGGGTGAAGCCTCTGAAACAGTCCCCTGTAGACCTTTGACACGTAGAGAACCAGAGAGGCTATAAGGGTGGGAGGCACGGGTCCCTGTACGCAAGCAGGGCGTGCCGTCCTTGGGCACAGGATCAGTGATGCGGACCCCTGGCGACGGGGAGAAGAAGCGTCGGGCGAGTGGGCAAACATTGGCGGGCGGTCCACCAAGGCACCCCGGCCCTCCGGAGGCGAAATTAAAAATTCCAGGTTGTCGGCCAGGGGCAGATGCGAGTCCAAATGCACAGGAGGGTCAACACAACACGGGCAAGGCCTCTTGAAGTTGTACACCCCGATAAATACGGTAATGTTCCCTTATGGTGCTAGCCTTTTATAATCCATAATTTTTGGGCCAGGTAGTCTAATTACTTGGCGACATAATAACAGTATGAGTGCATGGTTTGGGAAAATAGATGCAGAAGGACAAATGGATGAAAGGATGGCCGCATCTGGCAACTTTACTGTTTGCTTTTTTTCAATGCAAAGGAGGAGCGTATAATTATTAAAAAGGGTATTTTTGGAGATTGACAGGCAGGCTGTAGGGGAGGAGGTAGGCCTGTATTTTGAACTTAAAAACTCAAATGGGTTTTTGGGTTCAAAATGTGTATTTTTCACTAATGCTGCTATCCTTTTATAATCCATAATTTTTGGGCCAGGTAGTCTAATTACTTGGCGACATAATAACAGTATGAGTGCATGGTTTGGGAAAATAGATGCAGAAGGACAAATGGATGAAAGGATGGCCGCATCTGGCAACTTTACTGTTTGCTTTTTTTCAATGCAAAGGAGGAGCGTATAATTATTAAAAAGGGTATTTTTGGAGATGGACAGGCAGGCTGTAGGGGAGGAGGTAGGCCTGTATTTTGAACTTAAAAACTCAAATGGGTTTTTGGGTTCAAAATGTGTATTTTTCCCTTATGCTGCTACCCTTTTATAATCCATAATTTTTGGGCCAGGTAGTCTAATAACTTGGCGACATGATAACAGTATGAGTGCATGGTTTCGGAAAATAGGTGCAGAAGGACAAATGGATGAAAGGATGGCTGCATATGGCAACTTTACTGTTTGCTTTTTTTCAATGCAAAGGAGGAGCGTAAAATTATTAAAAAGGGTATATTTGGAGATGGACAGGCAGGCTAAAGGTGAGGACGTAGGCCTGTATTTTGAATGGGTTTTTGGTTCAAAATGTGTATTTTTCCCTTATGCTGCTATCCTTTAAAAATCCATAATTTTGGGGCTAGGTACTCCGATAACTTGTTAAAGTGAGAACAGTATGAGTGTATGATGGTTTTGGAACATAGGTGTTGAAGCACAATTCGATGAAAGGATGGCCGCATATGGCAACTTTACTGTTTGCTTTTTTTCAATGCAAAGGAGGAGCGTTTAATTATTAAAAAGGGTATTTTTGGAGATGGACAGGCAGGCTGTAGGGGAGGAGGTAGGCCTGTATTTTAAACTTAAAAACTCAAATGAGTTTTTGGGTTCAAAATGTGTATTTTTCCCTTATGCTGCTATCCTTTTATAATCCATCATTTTGGGGCCAGGTAGTCTAATTACTTGGCGACATAATAACAGTATGAGTGCATGGTTTGGGAAAATAGATGCAGAAGGACAAATGGATGAAAGGATGGCCGCATCTGGCAACTTTACTGTTTGCTTTTTTTCAATGCAAAGGAGGAGCGTATAATTATTAAAAAGGGTATTTTTGGAGATGGACAGGCAGGCTGTAGGGGAGGAGGTAGGCCTGTATTTTGAACTTAAAAACTCAAATGGGTTTTTGGGTTCAAAATGTGTATTTTTCCCTTATGCTGCTATCCTTTTATAATCCATAATTTTGGGGCCAGATTGTTCGATAACTTGGCAAAGTGAAAACAGTATGAGTGTATGATGGTTTGGGAACATAGGTGTAGAAGCACAAATCGATGAAAGGATAGCAGCATATGGCAACTTAACTGTTTGTTTTCCAAAGCAAACGAAGAGTGTATAATTATTAAAAACTGTATTTTTGAAGATGGACAGGCAGGCTGTAGGGGAGGAGGTAGGCCTGTATTTTGAACTTAAAAACTCAAATGGGTTTTTGGGTTCAAAATGTGTATTTTTCACTAATGCTGCTATCCTTTTATAATCCATAATTTTGGGGCCAGGTTGTCCGATAACTTAGCAAAGTGAAAACAGTATGAGTGTATGATGGTTACCCCTGCTATCGGCGCTGCTGCCCCTTCTCTCCCCCTGGCTATCAGTGCCGCTGCCCCATTGCCGGCGCCGATAGCCAGAGGTAGAGAAACGGCGCCGGCAATGGGGCAGCGTCGTCGACAGACAGGGGGAAAGAAGAGGCAGTGGCACCCATTGCTGGCGCCGCTGCCCCGTGTCCTCCACCTCCCCGGTTGTATAATTACCTGTTGCTGGGGTCGGGTCAGCGCTGCTTCAGGCCTCCGGTGTGCATTCCCTGTGTCGTTGCTATGCTTTGCATGGCGCGGCGCAATGACGAGAGACGTCACTAGTCATTGCGTCTCGCAACGCATAGCAATGATGCAGGGGACGCACACCGGAGGCCTGAAGCAGCACGGACCCGACCCCGGCAACAGGGTTATTATACAACTAGGGATGGGGGAGGCAACGGGGCAGCGGCGCCGGCAATGGGTGCCGCTGCCCCTTATCCCCCCTGGCTATCGGTGCCGTTGCCCCATTGCCGGCGCCGCTTCTCTCCCCCTGGCTATCGGCACTGGCAATGGGACAGCGGCACCGATAGCCAGGGGGAGAGAAGGGGAAGCGGCGCCGATAGCAGGGGGAGAGAAGCGGCGGTAGCAGGGCTCTAGACCCCAGAAAAGGCAGGGGGAGAGAAGCAGGCAGCGATGGCCTCTCTCCCCCTGCCTTTCCTGGGGGCTCTGTGGGGTGAGAAGCAGTGTATCGGGGTATACACATGCACACACACGCACCCTCATTTTATGAAGGATATTTGGGTAAAAAACTTTTTTTACCCAAATATCCTTGGTAAAATGAGGGTGCGTGTTATAGGCCGGTGCGTGGTACACCCCGATAAATACGGTAATTTTCCCTTATGCTGCTACCCTTTTATAATCCATAATTTTTGGGCCAGGTAGTCTAATAACTTGGCAACATGATAACAGTATGAGTGCATGGTTTCGGAAAATAGGTGCCGGAAAATAGGTGTAGAAGGACAAATGGATGAAAGGTTGGCTGCATATGGCAACTTTACTGTTTGCTTTTTTTCAATGCAAAGGAGGAGCGTATAATTATTAAAAAGGGTATTTTTGGAGATGGACAGGCAGGCTGTAGGGGAGGAGGTAGGCCTGTATTTTGAACTTAAAAACTCAAATGGGTTTTTGGGTTCAAAATGTGTCTTTTTCCCTTATGCTGCTATCCTTTTATAATCCATAATTTTGGGGCCAGGTTGTCCGATAACTTGGCAAAGTGAAAACAAAATGAGTGTATGATGGTTTGGGAACATAGGTGTAGAAGCATAAATCGATGAAAGGATAGCAGCATATGGCAACTTAACTGTTTGTTTGTTTTTCCAAAGCAAATGAAGAGTGCATAATTATTAAAAAAAGGGTATTTTTGGAGATGGACAGGCAGGCTGTAGGGGAGGAGGTAGGCCTGTATTTTGAACTTAAAAACTCAAATGGGTTTTTGGGTTCAAAATGTGTATTTTTCCCTTATGCTACTATCCTTTTATAATCCATAATTTTGGGGCCAGGTTGTCCGATAACTTGGCAAAGTGAAAACAGTATGATTGTATGATGGTTACCCCTGCTATTGGCGCTGCTGTCCCTTCTCTCCCCCTGGCTATCAGAGACGCTGCCCCATTGCCGGCGCCGATAGCCAGGGGGAGAGAAACGGCGCCGGCAATGGGGCAGCGGCGTCGACTGACAGGGGGAAAGAAGTGTCAGCGGCACCCATTGCCGGTGCCGCTGCCCCGTTGCCTCCACCATCCCCGGTTGTATAATTACCTGTTGCTAGGGTCGGGTCAGCACTGCTTCAGGCCTCCGGTGTGCATTCCCTGCGTCGTTGCTATGCTTTGCATGGCGCGGCGCAATGACGAGAGTAGTCACTCGTCATTGCGTCTCGCAACGCATAGCAATGATGCAGGGGACGCACACCGGAGGCCTGAAGCAGCGCGTACCCGACCCCGGCAACAGGTAATTATACAACTAGGGATGGGGTAGGCAACGGGGCAGCGGCGCCGGCAATGGGTGCCGCTGCCCCTTATCTCCTCCTGGCTATCGATGCCGCTGCCCCATTGCCGACGCCGCTTCTCTCCCCCTGGCAATCGGTGCTGGCAATGGGACAGCAGCACCGATAGCCAGGGGGAGAGAAGGGGCAGCGGCGCCGATAGCAGGGGGAGAGAAGCGGCGGTAGCAGGGCCCTAGACCCCAGGAAAGGCAGGGGGAGAGAAGAAGGCAGCGACGGCCTCTCTTCCCCTGCCTTTCCTGGGGGCTCTGTGGGGTGAGAAGCAGTGTATCGGGGTATACACATGCACACACACGCATCCTCATTTTATGAAGGATATTTGGGTAAAAAATTTTTTTTACCCACATATCCTTTGTAAAATGAGGGTGCGTGTTATAGGCCGGTGCGTGGTACACCCCGATAAATACTGTAATTTTCCTTTATGCTGCTACCCTTTTATAATCCATAATTTTTGGGCCAGGTAGTCTAATAACTTGGCGACATGATAACAGTATGAGTGCATGGTTTTGGAAAATAGGTGCAGAAGGACAAATGGATGAAAGGATGGCTGCATATGGCAACTTTACTGTTTGCAATTTTTTAATGCAAAGGAGGAGCGTAAAATATTAAAAAGGGTATATTTGGAGATGGACAGGCAGGCTGAAGGTGAGGACGTAGGCCTGTATTTTGAAATGTTTTTTGGGTTCAAAATGTGTATTTTTCCCTTATGCTGCTATCCTTTTAAAATCCATAATTTTGGGGCTAGGTACTCCGATAACTTGTTAAAGTGAGAACAGTATGAGTGTATGATGGTTTTGGAACATAGGTGTTGAAGCACAATTCGATGAAAGGATGGCCGCATATGGCAAGTTTACTGTTTGATTTTTTTCAATGCAGTGGAGGAGCTTATAATTATTAAAAAGGGTATTTTTGGAGATGGACAGGCAGGCTGTAGGGGAGGAGGTAGGCCTGTATTTTGAACTTAAAAACTCAAATGGGTTTTTGGGTTCAAAATGTGTATTTTTCCCTTATGCTGCTATACTTTTATAATCCATAATTTTAGGGCCAGGTTGTCCGATAACTTGGCAAAGTGAAAACAGTATGAGTGTATGATGGTTTGGGACCATGGGTGTAGAAGCACAAATCGATGAAAGGATAGCGGCATATGGCAACTTAACTGCTTGTTTTTCCAAAGCAAACAAAGAGTGTATAATTATTAAAAAAGGTATTTTTGGAGATGGACAGGCAGGCTGAAGGGGAGGAGGTAGGCCTGTATTTTGAACTTAAAAACTCAAATGGGTTTTTGGGTTCAAAATGTGTATTTTTCACTACTGCTGCTATCCTTTTATAATCCATAATTTTTGGGCCAGGTAGTCTAATTACTTGGCGACATAATAACAGTATGAGTGCATGGTTTGGGAAAATAGATGCAGAAGGACAAATGGATGAAAGGATGGCCGCATCTGGCATCTTTTTTTGCTTTTTTCAATGCAAAGGAGGAGCGTTTAATTATTAAAAAGGGTATTTTTGGAGATGGACAGGCAGGCTGTAGGGGAGGAGGTAGGCCTGTATTTTGAACTTAAAAACTCAAATGGGTTTTTGGGTTCAAAATGTGTATTTTTCCCTTATGCTGCTATCCTTTTATAATCCATAATTTTGGGGCCAGGTAGTCCGATAACTTGGCAAAGTGAAAACAGTATGAGTGTATGATGGTTTGGGAACATAGGTGTAGAAGCACAAATCGATGAAAGGATAGCAGCATATGGCAACTTAACTGTTTGTTTTTCCAAAGCAAATAAAGAGTGCATAATTATTAAAACGGTATTTTTGGAGATGGACAGGCAGGCTGATGGGGAGGAGGTAGGCCTGTATTTTGAACTTAAAAACTCAAATGGGTTTTTGGGTTAAAAATGTGTATTTTTCACTAATGCTGCTATCCTTTTATAATCCATAATTTTTGGGCCAGGTAGTCTAATTACTTGGCGACATAATTACAGTATGAGTGCATGGTTTGGGAAAATAGATGCAGAAGGACAAATGGATGAAAGGATGGCCGCATCTGGCATCTTTTTTTGCTTTTTTCAATGCAAAGGAGGAGCGTTTAATTATTAAAAAGGGTATTTTTGGAGATGGACAGGCAGGCTGATGGGGAGGAGGTAGGCCTGTATTTTGAACTTAAAATCTCAAATGGGATTTTGGGTTCAAAATGTGTATTTTTCCCTTATGCTGCTATCCTTTTATAATCCATAATTTTGGGGCCAGGTTGTCCGATAACTTGGCAAAGTGAAAACAGTATGAGTTTTTGATGGTTACCCCTGCTATCGGCGCTGCTGCCCCTTCTCTCCCCCTGGCTATCAGAGCCGCTGCCCCATTGCCGGCGCCGATAGCCAGGGGGAGAGAAACGGCGACCGCAATGGATGCAGCGGCGTCGACAGACAGGGGGAAAGAAGGGGCAGCGGCACCCATTGCCGGTGCCGCTGCCCCATTGCCTTTCCCATCCCCGGTTGTATAATTACCTGTTGCTGGGGTCGGGTCAGCGCTGCTTCAGGCCTCCGGTGTGCATTCCGTTGTTGCTATGCTTTGCATGGCGCGGCACAATGACGAGAGACGTCACTCGTCATTGCGTCTCGCAACGCATAGCAATGATGCAGGGGACGCACACCGGAGGCCTGAAGCAGCACGGACCCGACCCCGGCAACACGTAATTATACAACTAGGGATGGGGGAGGCAACGGGGCAGCGGCGCCGGTAATGGGTGCCGCTACCCCTTATCTCCCCCTGGCTATCGGTGCCGCTGCCCCATTGCCACCAATAGCCAGGGGGAGAGAAGGGGCAGCGGCGCCGATAGCAGTTGGAGAGAAAGCAGGGCTCTAGACCACAGGAAAGGCAGGGGGCGAGAAGCAGGCAGCGACGGCATCTCTCCCCTGCCTTTCCTGGGGGCTCTGTGGGGTGAAACAAACCCCATCTTTATGTTATTAACTTACTACTTGGGTGACACACTGTAACAAATCTCCTCCTCATTTTTTTCTCCTAACTACTGGGGTGAAACACTGTAACAAACCCCATCCTCATATTATTAACTTACTACTGGGTGACAAACTGTAAAAAAAAAAAAACATTGTCAAGTAATCACCTTACGACTGAGGTGAAACACTGTAACAAACCCCATTCTTATATTATTAACTTACTACTGGGGTGATACACTGTAACAAACCCCCTCCTCATGTAATCTCCTTACTACTGGAGTGACACACTGTAACAAACCTTCCCCTCATGTAATCTCCTTTCTACTGGGGTGACACACTGTAACAAACCTTCTCATCATGTAATCTAATTACTACTGGGGTGACACACTGTAACAAAACTTCACCTCATGTAATCTCGTTTCTACTGGGGTGACCCACTGTAACAAACCCCATCTTCATATTATTACCTTACTACTGGGGTGACACATAGTAACAAGCCTACTCACCATGTTATCTCCTTACTACTTGGGTGACACACTGTAACAAACCTCCTCCTCATTTTTTCTCCTATCTACTGGGGTGACACACTGTAACAAACCCCATCCTCTTATTATTAACTTACTACTGGGTGACAAACTGTAAAAAAAAAAAACTCATCATGTCATCTCCTTACGACTGGGGTGACACACTGTAACAAACCCCATTCTTATATTATTAACTTACTACTGGGGTGACACACTGTAACAAACCTACTGCCCATGTAATCTTATTAGTACTAGGGTGACACACTGTAACAAACTTCCTCGACATGTAATCTTATTACTACTGAGGTGACACACTGTAACAAACCTCCTCCACATGTTCTTAACTTACTACTGGGGTGACACACTGTAACAAACCTTCTCCTCATGTAATCTCCTTTCTACTGGGGTGATACACTGTAAAAAACCTCCTCCACATGTAATCTTATTACTACTGGGGTGACACACTGTAACAAACCTTCTCCACATGTAATCTTATTACTTCTGGGGTGACACACTGTAACAAACCTCCTCCACATGTTATTAACTTACTACTGGGGTGACACACTGTAACAAACCTTCTCCTCATGTAATCTCCTTTCTACTGGGGTGATACATTGTAACAAACCTCCTCCACATGTAATCTTATTACTACTGGGGTGACACACTGTAACAAACCTCCTCCACATGTAATCTCCTTTCTACTGGGGTGACACACTGTAACAAAACTTCTCCTCATGTAATCTCCTTTCTACTGGGGTGACACACTGTAACAAACCTCATCATGTTATTAACTTATTACTGGGGTGACACACTGTAACAAACCTACTCCCCATGTAATCTCCTAAATACTGGAGTGACACACTGTAACAAACCCCATCCTCATATTATTAACTTACTACTGGGTGACATACTGTAAAAAAAAAAAAAACTCCTCATGCCATCTCCTTACGACTGGGGTGACACACTGTAACAAACCCCATTCTTATATTATTAACTTACTACTGGGGTGACACACTGTAACAAACCCCCTCCTCATGTAATATCCTTACTACTGTGGTGACACACTGCAACAAACTTTCCCCTCATGTAATCTCCTTTCTACTGGGGTGACACACTGTAACAAACCTCCTCATGTTATTAACTTATCACTGGGGTGACACACAGTAACAAACCTTCTCATCATGTAATCTCCTTACTACTGGGGTGACACACTGTAACAAACCTTCTCATCATGTAATCTCCTTACTACTGGGATGACACACCATTACAAACCCCATCCTCATGTAATCTCCTTACTACTGGGATGACACATTGTAACAAACCTTCTCATCATATAATCTCCTTTCTACTGGGGTGACACATTGTAATAAACCTCCTCATGTTATTAACTTATTACTGGGGTGACACACTGTAACAAACCTCCTCATCATGTAATCTCCTTTCTACTGGGGTGACCCACTGTAACAAACCCCATCTTCATATTATTACCTTACTACTGGGGTGACACATAGTAACAAGCCTACTCACCATGTAATCTCCTTACTACTTGGGTGACACACTGTAACAAACCTCCTCCTCATTTTTTCTCCTATCTACTGGGGTGACACACTGTAACAAACCCCATCCTCATATTATTAACTTACTACTGGGTGACAAACTGTAAAAAAAAAAACTCATCATGTCATCTCCTTACGACTGGGGTGACACACTGTAACAATCCCCATTCTTATATTATTAACTTACTACTGGGGTGACACACTGTAACAAACCTACTGCCCATGTAATCTTATTAGTACTAGGGTGACACACTGTAACAAACCTCCTCGACATGTAATCTTATTACTACTGAGGTGACACACTGTAACAAACCTCCTCCACATGTTCTTAACTTACTACTGGGGTGACACACTGTAACAAACCTTCTCATGTAATCTCCTTTCTACTGGGGTGATACACTGTAAAAAACCTCCTCCACATGTAATCTTATTACTACTGGGGTGACACACTGTAACAAACCTTCTCCACATGTAATCTTATTACTTCTGGGGTGACACACTGTAACAAACCTCCTCCACATGTTATTAACTTACTACTGGGGTGACACACTGTAACAAACCTTCTCCTCATGTAATCTCCTTTCTACTGGGGTGATACATTGTAACAAACCTCCTCCACATGTAATCTTATTACTACTGGGGTGACACACTGTAACAAACCTCCTCCACATGTAATCTCCTTTCTACTGGGGTGACACACTGTAACAAAACTTCTCCTCATGTAATCTCCTTTCTACTGGGGTGACACACTGTAACAAACCTCATCATGTTATTAACTTATTACTGGGGTGACACACTGTAACAAACCTACTCCCCATGTAATCTCCTAAATACTGGAGTGACACACTGTAACAAACCCCATCCTCATATTATTAACTTACTACTGGGTGACATACTGTAAAAAAAAAAACTCCTCATGTCATCTCCTTACGACTGGGGTGACACACTGTAACAAACCCCATTCTTATATTATTAACCTACTACTGGGGTGACACACTGTAACAAACCCCCTCCTCCTGTAATCTCCTTACTACTGTGGTGACACACTGCAACAAACTTTCCCCTCATGTAATCTCCTTTCTACTGGGGTGACACACTGTAACAAACCTCCTCATGTTATTAACTTATCACTGGGGTGACACACTGTAACAAACCTTCTCATCATGTAATCTCCTTACTACTGGGGTGACACACTGTAACAAACCTTCTCATCATGTAATCTCCTTACTACTGGGATGACACACCATTACAAACCCCATCCTCATGTAATCTCCTTACTACTGGGATGACACATTGTAACAAACCTTCTCATCATATAATCTCCTTTCTACTGGGGTGACACATTGTAACAAACCTCCTCATGTTATTAACTTATTACTGGGGTGACACACTGTAACAAACCTCCTCATCATGTAATCTCCTTTCTACTGGGGTGACACACTGTAACAAATCTCCTCATGTTATTAACTTATTACTGGGGTGACTCAGAGTAACAAACCTTCTCATTATGTAATCACCTTACTACTGGGGTGACACACTGTAACAAACCCCCTACTCATGTAATCTCCTTACTATTGGGGTTACACACTGTAACAAAACTTCTCATGTTATTAACTTATTACTGGGGTGACTCACTGTAACAAACCTTCTCATCATGTAATCAGCTTACTACTGGGGTAACACACTGTAACAAACCTCCTCCTCCTCATGTAAACTCCTACTACTGGGGTGACACACTGTAACAAACCTTCTCCCCGTGTAATCTCCTTACTACTAGGGTGACACACTGTAACAAACCTCCTCCTTATGTAATCTATTACTACTGGGTTGACACTCTGTAAAAAATCTCTTCATGATTTTTCTCCTAATTACTGGGGTGACACACACACTGTAACAAACCTCCTCCTCATGGATCTTCCTTACAACTGGGGTGACACAATGTAACAAATCTCATCATGTAATACCCGAAATAAAAAAATGTCAAATTCCTGGTTATAGGCCAGGGGGAGGTGTGGGTCCATGTGCCCAGGAAGGTCAACCTTACCTGGGCAAGTCCTCCTGAAGGGTCCCCTGACTGACTTCCATGCCTAACAATAATTGAAAAACTGAGAACCAGTATGAGATCGGATTTGAAAGCTGAATCCAGCTCACAGTTCCACGAGCTGGGCATGTCCGAGTGGTATGTCCGAGTGCGTTCATAAAACTGTATCGCAGCATCACGAGTTGGTACCTTTGAACGGCCACCTGCCTCAGAATAGCAGGAGAGCAAGCCGTCCGGCTGCTTTCTCAGGGTACGCCAGGGCCGAGCGCGGGCTCCCCTGGGGTCGAACCCCTGGTTTCTCCCTTGATATTTTCCAAGGGGATTGGGATGGTTCACGTACCCGAACCGGGGCAGGGCTGTCCCCGGGTGAAACCTCTGGAATGGTCCCCTGAAAGGCTTCCATGCCTGTTGACTTTTGACATGCAGAGAACCAGAGACGCTATAAGGGGTGGGAGGCGCGGGTCCCTGTACACAGGCAGGGCGTGCCGTCCTTGGGCACAGGATCGGTGACGCGAACCCCCTGGCGACGGGGAGCAGAAGCGTCGGGCGAGTCGGCAAACATTGGTGGGCGGTCCACCAAGGCACCCCGGCCCTCCGGAGGCGAAATAAAAAATTCCAGGTTGTCGGCCAGGGGCAGATGCGAGTCCAAATACACAGGAGGGTCAACAGAACAAGGGCAAGGCCTCTGGAAGGGTCTTCCATGCCTGTAGATTTTTGACACACAGAGAACCAGAGAAGGTTATAAGGGGGGGTAGGCGCCGGTCCCTGTACCCAGGCAGGGCGCGCCGTCCTTGGGCACAGGATCGGTGACGCAGAAGCATCAGGCGAGTAAGAATACATAGGCGGGCGGTCCGCCAAGGAGGCTCGTCCCCAGGGGAGCCCGTACTCGGCCACTCTCTCAGGGTACGCCAGGGACAAGCGCGGGCTCCCCTGGGGACGAACCTTCCGGTTTCTCCCTTTGTATTTTCCAGGGGGATTGGGCTGGTTCATGTACCCAGCCCAGGGCTGGGTGGTCCCCGGGCGAAACCTCCGGAACGGTCCCCCTGACAGGCTTCCATGCCTGAAGACCTTTGACACGCAGAGAACCAGAGAGGCTATAAGTGAGGGAGGCGCGGGTCCCTGTACCCAGACAGGGCGTGCCGTCCATGGGCACAGGATCAGTAATGCGGACCCCCCAGCGTCAGGGAGCAGAAGCGTCGGACGAGTCGGCAAACATCGGCGGGCGGTCTGCCGAGGAGGTTCATCCCCAGGGGAGCCCGTACTCAGACGCTCTCTCAGGTTACGCCACGGCCGAGCCCGGGTTCTCCTGGGGACGAACCTTCAGGTTTCTCCCTTGGTATTTTACAGGGGGATTGGGCTGGTTCATGTACCCCACCCAGGGCAGGGAGGTCCCCGAGCGAAGCCTTTGAAACAGTCCCCTGACAGGCTTCCATGCCTGTAGACCTTTGACACGTAGAGAACCAGAAATGGCTATAAGGGCGGGAGGCGCAGGTCCCTGTACCCAGACAGGGCGCGCCATCCTTGGGCACAGGATCGGTGATGCAGACCCCCCAGCGTCGGGGAGCAGAACCGTCTGGCGAGTCGGCAAACATCGGCGGGCGGTCCGCCGAGGAGGTTCATCCCCACGGGAGCCCGTACTCAGCCGTTCTCTCAGGGTATGCAAGGGCCGAACGCGGGCTCCCCTGGGACGAACCTTCCGGTTTCTCCCTTGGTATTTTCCAGGGGGATTGGGCTGGTTCATGTACCCAGCCCAGGGCTGGGTGGTCCCCGGCGAAACCTCCGGAACAGTCCTCTGACAGGCTTCCATGCCTGAAGACCTTTGACACGCAGAGAACCAGAGAGGCTATAAGGGAGGGATGTGCGGGTCCCTGTACCCAAACAGGGCGTGCCGTCCATGGGCACAGGATCAGTGATGCGGACCCTCCAGCGTCAGGGAGCAGAAGCGTCGGGCGAGTCGGCAAACATCGGTGGGCGGTCCGTCGAGGAGGTTCATCCTTAGGGGAGCCCGTACTCAGCCGCTCTCTCAGGTTACGCCAGGGCCGAGCGCGGGGTCCCCTGGGGACGAACCTTGGTATTTTACAGGGGGAAAGGGCTGGTTCATGTACCCCACCAAGGGCAGGGCGGTCCCCGAGCGAAGCCTTTGAAACAGTCCCCTGACAGGCTTCCATGCCTGTAGACCTTTGACACGTAGAGAACCAGAAATGGCTATAAGGGCAGGAGGCGCAGGTCCCTGTACCCAGACAGGGCGCGCCATCCTTGGGCACAGGATCGGTGATACGGACCCCCCAGTGTCGGGAAGCAGAACCGTCGGGCGAGTCGGCAAACATCGGCGGGCGGTCCGCCGAGGAGGTTCATCCCCATGGGAGCCCGTACTCAGCCGTTCTCTCAGGGTACGCAAGGGCCGAGCGCGGGCTCCCCTGGGGACGATTCTTCAGGTTTCTCCCTTGGTATTTTACAAGGGGAATGGGCTGGTTCATGTACCCCACCCGGGGCTGGGCGGTCCCTGAGCAAAGCCTTTGTAACAGTCTCCTGACACGCTTCCATGCCTGTAGACCTTTGACACGCGGAGAACCAGAGAGGCTATAAGGCAGGGAGGCGCGGGTCCCTGTAGCCAGGCAGGGCATGCCGTTCTTGGGCACAGGATCGGTGATGCGGACCCCAAGGCGACGGGGAGCAGAAGCGTCGGGCGAGTCGGCAAACATTGGCGGGCGGTCCACCAAGGCACTCAGGCCCTCCGGAGGTGAAATTAAAAATTCCAGGTTGTCGGCCAGGGGCAGATGCGAGTCCAAATGCACAGGAGGGTCAACAGAACACGGGCAAGGCCTCTGTAAGGGTCTTCCATGCCTGTAGACTTTGACACACAGAGAACTAGAGAAGGCTATAAGGGCGGGAGGCGCCGGTCCCTGTACCCAGGTAGGGCGCGCCATCCTTGGGCACAGGATCGGTGACGCGGACCCCAGGGTTGCGGGGAGCAGAAGCATCAGGCTAGTAAGAATACATAGGCGGGCGGTCCGCCAAGGAGGCTCGTCCCCAGGGGAGCCCGTACTCGGCCACTCTCTCAGGGTACGCCAGGGACAAGCGCGGGCTCCCCTGGGGACGAACCTTCAGGTTTCTCCCTTGGTATTTTACAGGGGGAAAGGGCTGGTTCATGTACCCCACCCAGGGCAGGGCGGTCCCCGAGCGAAGCCTTTGAAACAGTCCCCTGACAGGCTTCCATGCCTGTAGACCTTTGACACGTAGAGAAGCAGAAATGGCTATAAGGGTGGGAGGCGCAGGTCCCTGTACCCAGACAGGGCGTGCCATCCTTGGGCACAGGATCGGTGATGCAGACCCCCCAGCGTCGGGGAGCAGAACCGTCGGGCGAGTCGGCAAACATCGGCGGGCGGTCCGCCGAGGAGGTTCATCCCCACGGGAGCCCGTACTCAGCCGTTCTCTCAGGGTATGCAAGGGCCGAGCGCGGGCTCCCCTGGGGACGAACCTTCCGGTTTCTCCCTTGGTATTTTCCAGGGGGATTGGGCTGGTTCATGTACCCAGCCCAGGGCTGGGTGGTCCCCGGGCGAAACCTCCGGAACGGTCCCCTGACAGGCTTCCATGCCTGAAGACCTTTGACACGCAGAGAACCAGAGAGGCTATAAGGGAGGGAGGCGCGGGTCCCTGTACCCAGACAGGGCGTGCCGTCCATGGGCACAGGATCAGTGATGCCGACCCCCCAGCGTCAGGGAGCAGAAGCGTCGGGCGAGTCGGCAAACATCGGCGGGCGGTCCGCAGAGGAGGTTCATCCCCAGGGGAGCCTGTACTCAGCCGCTCAGGTTACGCCAGGGCCGAGCGCAGTGTCCCCTGGAGACGAACCTTCCGGTTTCTACCTTTGTATTTTCCAGGGGGATTGGGCTGGTTCATGTACCCAGCCCAGGGCTGGGTAGTCCCCGGGCGAAACCTCAGGAACGGTCCCTGACAGGCTTCCATGTCTGAAGACCATTGACATGCAGAGAACCAGAGAGGCTATAAGGGAAGGAGGCGCGGGTCTCTGTACCCAGACAGGGCGTGCCGTCCATGGGCAGAGGATCAGTGATGCGGACCCCCCAGCGCCAGGGAGCAAAAGCGTTGGGCGAGTCGGCAAACATCGGCGGGCGGTCCGCTGAGGAGATTCATCCCCAGGGGAGCCAGTACTCAGCCGCTCTCTCAGGTTACGCCAGGGCCGAGCGCGGGGTCCCCTGGGGACAAACCTTCAGGTTTCTCCCTTAGTATTTTACAGGGGGAAAGGGCTGGTTTACAGGGGGAAAGGCCTGTAGACCTTTGACACGTAGAGAACCAGAAATGGCTATAAGGGCGGGAGGCGCAGGTCCCTGCACCCAGACAGGGCGCGCCATCCTTGGGCACAGGATTGGTGATGCAGACCCCCCAGCGTCGGGGAGCAGAACCGTCGGTGGAGTTGGCAAAGATCGGCGGCCGGTCCGCCGAGGAGGTTCATCCCCACGGTAGCCCGTACTCAGCCGTTCTCCCAGGGTACGGCAGGACCAAGCGCGGGCTCCCCTGGGGACGAACCTTCAGGTTTCTCCCTTGGTATTTTACAGGGGGAATGGGCTGGTTCATGTACCCCACCCAGGCTGGGCTGTCCCTGAGCAAAGCCTTTGTAACAGTCCCCTGACAGGCTTCCATGCCTGTAGACCTTTGACAGGCAGAGAATCAGAGAGGCTATAAGGCAGGGAGGCGCGGGTCCCTGTAGCCAGGCAGGGCATGCCGTCCTTGGGCACAGAATCGATGATGTGGACCCCCAGGCGACGGGGAGCAGAAGCGTCAGGCGAGTCGGCAAACATTGGCGGCGGTCCACCAAGGCACCCCGGCCCTCCGGAGGTGAAATTAAAAATTCCAGGTTGTCGGCCAGGGGCAGATGCGAGTCCAAATGCACAGGAGGGTCAACAGAACACAGGCAAATCCTCTGGAAGGGTCTTCCATGCCTGTAGACTTTTGACACGCTGAGAACCAGAGAAGGCTATAAGGGCGGGAGGCGTGGGTCCCTGTACCCAGACAGGGTGCGCTGTCCTTGGGCACAGGATCAGTGACGAAGACCCCCCAGCGTCGGGGAGCAGAAGCGGCGGGCGAGTCGGCAAACATCGCGGGCGGTCCGCCGAGGAGGGTAATCCACAGGGGAGCCCGTACTCAGCCGCTTTCTCAGGGTACGCCAGGACCGAGTGCGGGCTCCCCTGGGGACGTACCTTGAGGTTTCTCCCTTGGTATTTTACAGGGGGAATGGGCTGGTTCATGTGCCCGACCCGGGGCCGGGCGGTCCCCGAGCGAAGCTTTGAAACAGACCCCTGACAGGCTTCCATGCCTGTAGACCTTTGACACGTAGAGAACCAGAGAAGCTATAAAGGGCGGGAGGCACGGTTCCCTGTACCCAGACAGGGCGCGCCGTCTTTGGGCACAGGATAGGTGACGTGGACATCCCTGCAGCGAGGAGCAGAAGCGTCGGGCGAGTCAAAAAACATCGGCGTACGGTCCACTGAGACGCCTAGGCCCTCCAGAGGCAAAATTAAAGATTACAAAGTCCAGGTTGTCGGCCAGGGGGAGATGCGAGTCCCTATGCCCAGGATGGTCAACCGAACATGGCAAGGCCTCTGGAAGGATCTTCTATGCCTGTAGACTTTTGAAACGCAGAGAACAAGGGAGGCTATATCGGTGGGAGGCACGGGTCCCTGTACCCAGACAGGGCGCACTGTCCTTGGGCACAGAATCGGTCATGCGGACCCCCCAGGATCGGGGAGCAGAACCGTCGGGCAAGTCGGCAAACATCGGCAGGCGGTCCGCTGAGGAGGTTCATCCCCACGCACTGGAGCCCGTACTCAGACGTTCTCTCAGGGTACGCCAGGGCCGAGCGCAGGCTCCCAAGGAAATTATTCTTCTGGTTTCTCCCTTGGTATTTTACAGGTGGAATGGGCTGGTTCATGTACCCGACCCGGGGCTGGGCGGTCCCCGAGCGAAGCCTTTGAAACAGTCCCCTGACAGGCTTCATTGCCTGTAGACCTTTGACACGTAGAGAACCAGAGAGGCTATAAGGGCAGGAGGCACGGGTCCCTGTACACAGGCAGGGCGTGCCGTCCTTGGGCACAGGATCGGTGATGCGGACCCCCTGGCGACGGGGAGCAGAAGCGTCGGACGAGTCGGCAAACATTGGCGGGCGGTCCACCAAAGCACCCCAGCCCTCCAGAGGCAAAATTAAAAATTCCAGGTTTTCGGCCAGGGGCAGATGCACTTCCAAATGCACAGGAGGGTCAACAGAACACGGGCAAGGCATCTGGAAGGGTCTTCCATGCATGTAGACTTTTGACATGCAGAGAACCAGAGAAGGCTATAAGGGCAGGAGGCGCGGGTCCCTGTACCCAGGCAGGGCGCACCGTCCTTGGACACAGGATAGGTGACGCAGACATCCCGGCAGCGGGGAGCAGAAGCGCCGGGGGAGTCAAAAAACATTGGCGTACGGTCCACTGAGGCGCCTCGGCCCTCCAGAGGCAAAATGAAAGATTACAAAGTCCAGGTCTCTGGAAGGATCTTCCAGGCAAAGCCTCTGGAAGGATCTTCTATGCCTGTAGACTTTTGACACGCAGAGAACAAGAGAGGCTATAAGGGCGGGAGGCGTGGGTCCCTGTACCCAGACAGGGCGCGCCGTCCTTGGGCACAGGATCGGTGATTCGGCCCCCCAGCATCAGGGAGGATAACCGTTGGGCGAGTCGCCAAACATCGGCGGGCGGTCCGCCGAGGAGGTTCATCCCCACGGGAGCCCGTACTCAGCCGTTCTCTCAGGGTACGCCAGGGCCGAGCGCTGGCTCCCCTGGGGACGATTCTTCAGGTTTCTCCCTTGGTATTTTACAGGGGGAATGGGCTGGTTCATGTACCCGACCCGGGGCTGGGCGGTCCCCGGGCGAAGCCTCTGAAACAGTCCCCTGACAGGCTTCCATGCCTGTAGACCTTTGACACGTAGAGAACCAGAGAGGCTATAAGGGCGGGAGGTGCGGGTCCCTGTACCCAGGCAGGGCGCGCCGTCCTTGGGCACAGGATCGGTGACGTGGACATCCCGGCAGCAGGGAGCAGAAGCGCCAGGCGAGTCAACAAACATCAGCGTGTGGTCCGCTGAGGCGCCTTGGCCCTCCAGAGGCGAAATGAAAGATTACAAAGTCCAAGTTGTCGGCCAGGGGGAGATGAGAGTCCCTATGCCCAGGATGGTCAACCGAATATGGGCAAGGCCTCTGAAAGGGTCTATCATGCCTGCCTTTAGACTTTTGACATGCAGTGAACAAGAGAGGCTATACGGGAGTGAGGCGTGGGTCCCTGTACAAAGGCAGGGCGCGCCGTCCTTGTGCACAGGATCAGTGACGCGGACCCCCGGTGGCGTGGTGCAAAAGCGTTGGGCGAGTCGGCAAACATCGGGGGTGGGCGGTGGTGCCCTGGCCCTCTGGAGGCCAGTTGTTGGCCAGGGGGAGGTACGGGTTCCTGTGCCCAGGAGGGTCACTGGAGGTAACTCACTGTAACAAACCTCCTAATCTCCTTACTACTGGGGTGACACACTGTAACAAACCTCCTTCTCAAGTAATCTCCTAACTACTTGGGTGACAAACTGTAAGGAACTCATGTAATCTCCTTACTACTGGGGTGACATACTTTAACAAACCCCATTCTCATGTTATTAATTTATTACTGGGGTGACACAATGTAACAAACCTCCTCCTCATGTAATCTCCTTACTATTTGGGTTACAGACTGTAACAAACCTCCTCCATATGTAATCTCCTTACTACTGAGGTGACACACTGCAATAAACCTCCTCCTCATGTTATTGTGACACACTGTAACAAACCCCATCCTCATGTAATCTCCTTACTATTGGAGCGACACAATGTAACAAACCACCTGACCATGTATTCTCCTTACTACTGGGGTGACTCACTGTAACAAACCTCCTCCTCATGTCATCTCCTTACTGCGGAGGTGATACACTATAACAAATCCCCTGCTCATGGAATCTCCTTACTACTAGGGTGACACACTGTATCAAACCTCCTCCACATGTAATCTTATTACTATTAGGGTGACACACTGTAACAAACCTCCTCCACGTGTTATTAACTTACTACTTGGGTGACACACTGTAACACACCTTCTCCTCATGTAATCTCCTTTCTACTGGGGTGACACACTGTAACAAAACTTCTCCTCATGTAATATCCTTTCTACTGGGGTAACACACTGTAACAAACCTCCTCATGTTATTAACTTATTACTGGGGTGACACACTGTAACAAGCCTCCTTATCATGTTATCTCCTTACTAGTAGGGTGACACACTGTAACAAAACTTCTCCTCATGTAATCTCATTTCTACTGGGGAGACCCACTGTAACAACCCCCCTTTTCATGTTATTAACTTACTACTGGGGTGACACACTGTAACAAACGCCCTCCTCATGTAATCTCCTTACTACTGGGGTGATACACTGTAAAAAACCTCATCCTCATGTCATATCCTTACTAACGGGGTGACACACTATAACCAACCCCATCCTCATTTTATTAACTTACTACTGGGGTGACACACTGTAACAAACCCCTCCTCATGTAATCTCCTTACTACTGGGGTGACACAAAGTTACAAAACCCCTCCTCGTGTAATCTCCTTACTACTGGGGTGACACACTGGAACAAACCTCCTTATTTAATCTCCTTACTACTGGGGTGACACAAAGTAACAAACCTCCTGCCCATGTAATCTTATTACTACTAGTGTGACACACTGTAACAAACCTCCTCCACATGTAATCTTATTACTACTGGGGTGACACACTGTAACAAACCTCCTAATGTTAATAACTTATTACTGGGGTGACACACTGTAACAAACCTTCTCATCATGCAATCTCCTTACTACTGGGGTGATACACTGTAACAAACCTCCTCCACATGTTATTAACTTACTACTAGGGTGACACACTGTAACAAACCTTCTCCTCATGTATTCTCCTTTCTACTGGGGTGACATACTGTAACAAAACTTCTCCTCATGTAATCTCCTTTCTACTGGGGTGACACACTGTAACAAATCTCCTCATGTTATTAACGTATTACTGGGGTGACACACTGTAACAAAACTTCTCCTTATGTAATCTCGTTTCTACTGGGTTGACCCACTGTAACAAACCCCATCTTCATGTTATTAACTTACTACTGGGGTGACACACAGTAACAAACCTACTCCCGATGTAATCTCCTTACTACTTGGGTGACACACTGTAAAAAACACCCTCCTCATGTAATCTCCTTACTACTGGGGTGATACACTGTAATAAACCTTCTCCTTATGGAATCTCCTTACTACGGGGTGACACACTGTAACAAATCTCATCCTCATGTCATATCCTTACTACCTGGGTGACACACTATAACCAACCTCATCCTCATTTTATTAACTTACTACTGCGGTGACACACTGTAACAAAACCCCTCCTCATGTAATCTCCTTACTACGGGGTGAGACACTGTAACAAACCTCTCCTCATGTAATCTCCTTACTACTGGGGTGACACAAAGTAACAAACCCCCTCCTCATGTAATCTCCTTACTACTGGGGTGACACACTGTAACAAACCTCCTTATTTAATCTCCTTACTACTGGGGTGACACAAAGTAACAAACCTCCTGCCCATGTAATCTTATTACTACTAGGGTGACACACTGTGACAAACCTCATAATGTTAATAACTTATTACTATGGTGAAACACTGTAACAAACCTCATCCTCATTTTATTAACTTACTACTGGGGTGACACACTGTAAAAAAAACCCTCCTCATGTAATCTCCTTACTACGGGGTGACACACTGTAACAAACCTCCTTATTTAATCTCCTTACTACTGGGGTGACACAAAGTAACAAACCTCCTGCCCATGTAATCTTATTACTACTAGGGTGACACACTGTAACAAACCTCCTAATGTTAATAACTTATTACTGGGGTGAAACACTGTAACAAACCTCCTCCACATGTTATTAACTTACTACTGGGGTGAAACACTGTAACAAACCTTCTCCTCGTGCAATCTCCTTTCTATTGGGATGACACACTGTAACAAAACCCCCTCCTCATGTAATCTCCTTACTACGGGGTGACACACTGTAACAAACCTCTCCTCATGTAATCTCCTTACTACTGGGGTGACACAAAGTAACAAACCCCCTCCTCATGTAATCTCCTTACTACTGGGGTGACACACTGTAACAAACCTCCTTATTTAATCTCCTTACTACTGGGGTGACACAAAGTAACAAACCTCCTGCCCATGTAATCTCCTTTCTACTGGAGTGACACACTGTAACAAACCTCATCATGTTATTAACTTATTACTGGGGTGACACACTGTAAAAAACCTCCTCATCATGTAATCTCTTTACTACTGGGGTGACACACTGTAACAAAACTTCCCCTCATGTAATCTCGTTTCTACTGGGGTGACCCACTGAAACAAACCCCATTTTCATGTTATTAACTTACTACTGGGGTGACACACAATAACAAACCTACTCCCCATGTAATCTCCTTACTATTTGGGTGACACACTGTAACAAACCTCCTCCTTAATTTTTTTCTCCTAACTACTGGGGTGACACACTGTAACAAACCCCATCCTCATATTATTAACTTACTACTGGGTGACAAACTGTAAAAAAAAAAAAAAAAAAACCTTGTCATGTAATCACCTTACGACTGGGGTGACACACTGTAACAAACCTCCTAATGTTAATAATTTATTACTGGGGTGAAACACTGTAACAAACCTTCTCATCATGTAATCTCCTTACTACTGGGGTGACACACTGTAACAAACCTCCTCCACATGTTATTAACTTACTACTGGGGTGACACACTGTAACAAACCTTCTCCTCGTGCAATCTCCTTTCTAATGGGATGACACACTGTAACAAAACTTCTCCTCATGTAATCTCCTTTCTACTGGGGTGACACACTGTAACAAACCTCCTCACGTTATTAACTTATTACTGGGGTGACACACTGTAACAAACCTCCTCATCAAGTAATCTCTTTACTACTGGGGTGACACACTGTAACAAAACTTCCCCTCATGTAATCTCATTTCTACTGGGGTGACCCACTAAAACAAACCCCATCTTCATGTTATTAACTTACTACTGGGGTTACACACAGTAACAAACCTACTCCCCATGTAATCTCCTTACTAATTGTGTGACACACTGTAACAAACCTCCTCCTCATTTTTTTTCTCCTAACTACTGGGGTGACACACTGTAACAAACCCCATCCTCATATTATTAACTTACTACTGGGTGACAAACTGTAAAAAAAAAAAAAAAAACCTTGTCATGTAATCACCTTACGACTGGGGTGACACACTGTAACAAACCCCATTCTTATATTATTAACTTACTACTGGGGTGACCCACTGTAACAAACCCAATCTTCATGTTATTAACTTACTACTGGGGTGACACACAGTAACAAACCTACTCCCCATGTAATCTCCGTACTACTTGGGTGACACACTGTAACAAACCTCCTCCTCATTTTTTCTCCTAACTACTGGGGTGACACACTGTAACAAACCTCATCCTCATGTAATCTCCCTTACTACTGGGGTGACACACTGTAACAAACGCCCACCTCATGTAATCTCCTTACTACTGGGGTGACACAAAGTAACAAACCTCCTGCCCATGTAATCTTATTACTACTAGGGTGACACACTGTAACAAACCTCCTCCACATGTAATCTTATTACTACTGGGGTGATACACTGTAACAAACCTCCTCCACATGTTATTAACTTACTACTAGGGTGACACACTGTAACAAACCTTTTCCTCATGTATTCTCCTTTCTACTGGGGTGACATACTGTAACAAAACTTCTCCTCATGTAATCTCCTTTCTACTTGGGTGACACACTGTAACAAACCTCCTCATGTTATTAACGTATTACTGGGGTGACACACTGTAACAAAACTTCTCCTCATGTAATCTCGTTTCTACTGGGTTGACCCACTGTAACAAACGCCATCTTCATGTTATTAACTTACTACTGGGGTGACACACAGTAACAAACCTACTCCCCATGTAATCTCCTTACTACTTGGGTGACACACTGTAACAAACACCCTCCTCATGTAATCTCCTTACTACTGGGGTGATACACTGTAATAAACCTTCTCCTTATGTAATCTCCTTACTACTGGGGTGACACACTGTAACAAACCTCATCCTCATGTCATATCCATACTACCGGGGTGACACACTATAACCAACCTCATCCTCATTTTATTAACTTACTACTGGGTTGACACACTGTAACAAACCCCCTCCTCATGTAAACTCCTTACTACGGGGTGACACACTGTAACAAACCTCTCCTCATGTAATCTCCTTACTACTGGGGTGACACAAAGTAACAAACCCCCTCCACATGTAATCTCCTTACTACTGGGGTGACACACTGTAACAAACCTCCTTATTTAATCTCCTTACTACTGGGGTGACACAAAGTAACAAACCTCCTGCCCATGTAATCTCCTTTCTACTGGAGTGACACACTGTAACAAACCTCATCATGTTATTAACTTATTACTGGGGTGACACACTGTAACAAACCTCCTCATCATGTAATCTCTTTACTACTGAGGTGACACACTGTAACAAAACTTCCCCTCATGTAATCTCGTTTCTACTGGGGTGACCCACTGAAACAAACCCCATTTTCATGTTATTAACTTACTACTGGGGTGAAACACAATAACAAACCTACTCCCCATGTAATCTCCTTACTACTTGGGTGACACACTGTATCAAACCTCCTCCTTATTTTTTTCTCCTAACTACTGGGTTGACACACTGTAACAAACCCCATCCTCATATTATTAACTTACTACTGGGTGACAAACTGTAAAAAAAAAAAAAAAAAACCTTGTCATGTAATCACCTTACGACTGGGGTGGCAAACTGTAACAAACCTCCTAATGTTAATAACTTATTACTGGGGTGACACACTGTAACAAACCTTCTCATCATGTAATCTCCTTACTACTGGGGTGACACACTGTAACAAACCTCCTCCACATGTTATTAACTTACTACTGGGGTGACACACTGTAACAAACCTTCTCCTCGTGCAATCTCCTTTCTACTGGGATGACACACTGTAACAAAACTTCCCCTCATGTAATCTACTTTCTACTGGGGTGACACACTGTAACAAACCTCCTCACGTTATTAATTTATTACTGGGGTGACACACTGTAACAAACCTCCTCATCAAGTAATCTCTTTACTACTGGGGTGACACACTGTAACAAACCTCCTAATGTTAATAACTTATTACTGGGGTGACACACTGTAACAAACCTTCTCATCATGCAATCTCCTTACTACTGGGGTGATACACTGTAACAAACCTCCTCCACATGTTATTAACTTACTACTAGGGTGACACACTGTAACAAACCTTCTCCTCATGTATTCTCCTTTCTACTGGGGTGACATACTGTAACAAAACTTCTCCTCATGTAATCTCCTTTCTACTGGGGTGACACACTGTAACAAATCTCCTCATGTTATTAACGTATTACTGGGGTGACACACTGTAACAAAACTTCTCCCCATGTAATCTCGTTTCTACTGGGTTGACCCACTGTAACAAACCCCATCTTCATGTTATTAACTTACTACTGGGGTGACACACAGTAACAAACCTACTCCCGATGTAATCTCCTTACTACTTGGGTGACACACTGTAAAAAACACCCTCCTCATGTAATCTCCTTACTACTGGGGTGATACACTGTAATAAACCTTCTCCTTATGGAATCTCCTTACTACGGGGTGACACACTGTAACAAACCTCATCCTCATGTCATATCCTTACTACCGGGGTGACACACTATAACCAACCTCATCCTCATTTTATTAACTTACTACTGCGGTGACACACTGTAACAAAACCCCTCCTCATGTAATCTCCTTACTACGGGGTGACACACTGTAACAAACCTCTCCTCATGTAATCTTCTTACTACTGGGGTGACACAAAGTAACAAACCCCCTCCTCATGTAATCTCCTTACTACTGGGGTGACACACTGTAACAAACCTCCTTATTTAATCTCCTTACTACTGGGGTGACACAAAGTAACAAACCTCCTGCCCATGTAATCTTATTACTACTAGGGTGACACACTGTAACAAACCTCCTAATGTTAATAACTTATTACTATGGTGAAACACTGTAACAAACCTCATCCTCATTTTATTAACTTACTACTGGGGTGACACACTGTAACAAAACCCCTCCTCATGTAATCTCCTTACTACAGGGTGACACACTGTAACAAACCTCTCCTCATGTAATCTCCTTACTACTGGGGTGACACAAAGTAACAAACCCCCTCCTCATGTAATCTCCTTACTACTGGGGTGACACACTGTAACAAACCTCCTTATTTAATCTCCTTACTACTGGGGTGACACAAAGTAACAAACCTCCTGCCCATGTAATCTTATTACTACTAGGGTGACACACTGTAACAAACCTCCTAATGTTAATAACTTATTACTGGGGTGAAACACTGTAACAAACCTCCTCCACATGTTATTAACTTACTACTGGGGTGAAACACTGTAACAAACCTTCTCCTCGTGCAATCTCCTTTCTACTGGGATGACACACTGTAACAAAACCCCCTCCTCATGTAATCTCCTTACTACGGGGTGACACACTGTAACAAACCTCTCCTCATGTAATCTCCTTACTACTGGGGTGACACAAAGTAACAAACCCCCTCCTCATGTAATCTCCTTACTACTGGGGTGACACACTGTAACAAACCTCCTTATTTAATCTCCTTACTACTGGGGTGACACAAAGTAACAAACCTCCTGCCCATGTAATCTCCTTTCTACTGGAGTGACACACTGTAACAAACCTCATCATGTTATTAACTTATTACTGGGGTGACACACTGTAACAAACCTCCTCATCATGTAATCTCTTTACTACTGGGGTGACACACTGTAACAAAACTTCCCCTCATGTAATCTCGTTTCTACTGGGGTGACCCACTGAAACAAACCCCATTTTCATGTTATTAACTTACTACTGGGGTGACACACAATAACAAACCTACTCCCCATGTAATCTCCTTACTACTTGGGTGACACACTGTAACAAACCTCCTCCTTATTTTTTTCTCCTAACTACTGGGGTGACACACTGTAACAAACCCCATCCTCATATTATTAACTTACTACTGGGTGACAAACTGTAAAAAAAAACAAAAAAAAAACCTTGTCATGTAATCACCTAACGACTGGGGTGACACACTGTAACAAACCTCCTAATGTTAATAACTTATTACTGGGGTGACACACTGTAACAAACCTTCTTATCATGTAATCTCCTTACTACTGGGGTGACACACTGTAACAACCTCCTCCACATGTTATTAACTTACTACTGGGGTGACACACCGTAACAAACCTTCTCCTCGTTCAATCTCCTTTCTATTGGGATGACACACTGTAACAAAACTTCCCCTCATGTAATCTACTTTCTACTGGGGTGACACACTGTAAAAAACCTCCTCACGTTATTAACTTATTACTGGGGTGACACACTGTAACAAACCTCCTCGTCAAGTAATCTCTTTACTACTGGGGTGACACACTGTAACAAAACTTCCCCTCATGTAATCTCGTTTCTACTGGGGTGACCCACTGAAACAAACCCCATCTTCATGTTATTAACTTACTACTAGGGTGACACACAGTAACAAACCTACTCCCATGTAATCTCCTTACTACTTGGGTGACACACTGTAACAAACCTCCTCCTCATTTTTTTTCTCCTAACTACTGGGGTGACACACTGTAACAAACCCCATCCTCATATGATTAACTTACTACTGGGTGACAAACTGTAAAAAAAAAAAAAACCTTGTCATGTAATCACCTTACGACTGGGGTGACACACTGTAACAAACCCCATTCTTATATTATTAACTTACTACTGGGGTGACCCACTGTAACAAACCCAATCTTCATGTTATTAACTTACTACTGGGGTGACACACAGTAACAAACCTACTCCCCATGTAATCTCCTTACTACTTGGGTGACACACTGTAACAAACCTCCTCCTCATTTTTTCTCTTAATTACTGGGGTGACACACTGTAACAAACCTCATCCTCATGTAATCTCCCTTACTACTGGGGTGACACACTGTAACAAACGCCCACCTCATGTAATCTCCTTACTACTGGGGTGACACAAAGTAACAAACCTCCTGCCCATGTAATCTTATTACTACTAGGGTGACACACTGTAACAAACCTCCTCCACATGTAATCTTATTACTACTGGGGTGATACACTGTAACAAACCTCCTCCACATGTTATTAACTTACTACTAGGGTGACACACTGTAACAAACCTTTTCCTCATGTATTCTCCTTTCTACTGGGGTGACATACTGTAACAAAACTTCTCCTCATGTAATCTCCTTTCTACTTGGGTGACACACTGTAACAAACCTCCTCCACATGTTATTAACTTACTACTGGGGTGACACACTGTAACAAACCTTCTCCTCGTGCAATCTCCTTTCTAATGGGGTGACACACTGTAACAAAACTTCCCCTCATGTAATCTCGTTTCTACTGGGGTGACCCACTGAAACAAACCCCATTTTCATGTTATTAACTTACTACTGGGGTGACACACAATAACAAACCTACTCCCCATGTAATCTCCTTACTACTTGGGTGACACACTGTAACAAACCTCCTCCTTATTTTTTTCTCCTAACTACTGGGGTGACACACTGTAACAAACCCCATCCTCATATTATTATCTTACTACTGGGTGACAAACTGTAAAAAAAAAAAAAAAAACCTTGTCATGTAATCACCTTACGACTGGGGTGGCACACTGTAACAAACCTCCTAATGTTAATAACTTATTACTGGGGTGACACACTGTAACAAACCTTCTCATCATGTAATCTCCTTACTACTGGGGTGACACACTGTAACAAACCTCCTCCACATGTTATTAACTTACTACTGGGGTGACACACTGTAACAAACCTTCTCCTCGTGCAATCTCCTTTCTACTGGGATGACACACTGTAACAAAACTTCCCCTCATGTAATCTACTGGGGTGACACACTGTAACAAACCTCCTCACGTTATTAACTTATTACTGGGGTGACACACTGTAACAAACCTCCTCATCAAGTAATCTCTTTACTACTGGGGTGACACACTGTAACAAAACTTCCCCTCATGTAATCTCGTTTCCACTGGGGTGAACCACTGAAACAAACCCCATCTTCATGTTATTAACTTACTACTGGGGTGACACACAGTAACAAACCTACTCCCCATGTAATCTCCTTACTGTTACGCCGAGCGCTCCGGGTCCCCGCTCCTCCCCGGAGCGCTCGCTTCTCTCTCGCTACCGCAGCGCTCCGGGCAGCTCCACTGACCCGGTGCGCTGCGATACCGTCTCCAGCCGGGATGCGATTCCCGTATCTGACTCGCTCTCCGTCTGTCCTGTCCCGGCGCGCGCGGCCCCGCTCCCTAGGGCGCGCGCGCGCCGGGTCTCTGCGATTTAAAGGGCCACTGCGCCGCTGATTGGCGCAGTGGTTCCAATTAGTGTGTTCACCTGTGCACTCCCTATTTATACCTCACTTCCCCTTCACTCCCTCGCCGGATCTTGTTGCCATTGTGCCAGTGAAAGCGTTTCCTTGTGTGTTCCTAGCCTGTGTTCCAGACCTCCTGCCGTTGCCCCTGACTACGATTCTTGCTGCCTGCCCCGACCTTCTGCTACGTCCGACCTTGCTTCTGTCTACTCCCTTGTACCGCGCCTATCTTCAGCAGTCAGAGAGGTTGAGCCGTTGCTAGTGGATACGACCTGGTCACTACCGCCGCAGCAAGACCATCCCGCTTTGCGGCGGGCTCTGGTGAAAACCAGTAGTGACTTAGAACCGATCCACTAGCACGGTCCACGCCAATCCCTCTCTGGCACAGAGGATCCACTACCTGCCAGCCGGCATCGCGACAGTAGATCCGGCCATGGATCCCGCTGAAGTTCCTCTGCCAGTTGTCGCCGACCTCACCACGGTGGTCGCCCAGCAGTCACAACAGATAGCGCAACAAGGCCAACAGCTGTCTCAACTGACCGTGATGCTACAGCAGCTACTACCACAGCTTCAGCAATCATCTCCTCCGCCAGCTCCTGCACCTCCTCCGCAGCGAGTGGCCGCTTCTGGTCTACGACTATCCTTGCCGGATAAATTTGATGGGGACTCTAAATTCTGCCGTGGCTTTCTTTCCCAATGTTCCCTGCACTTGGAGATGATGTCGGACCAGTTCCCTACTGAAAGGTCTAAGGTGGCTTTCGTAGTCAGCCTTCTGTCTGGAAAAGCTCTGTCATGGGCCACACCGCTCTGGGACCGCAATGACCCCGTCACTGCCTCTATACACTCCTTCTTCTCAGAAATTCGAAGTGTCTTTGAGGAACCTGCCCGAGCCTCTTCTGCTGAGACTGCCCTGTTGAACCTGGTCCAGGGTAATTCTTCCGTTGGCGAGTACGCCGTACAATTCCGTACTCTTGCTTCAGAATTATCCTGGAATAATGAGGCCCTCTGCGCGACCTTTAAAAAAGGCCTATCCAGCAACATTAAAGATGTTCTGGCCGCACGAGAAATCCCTGCTAACCTACATGAACTCATCCATCTTGCCACTCGCATTGACATGCGTTTTTCCGAAAGGCGTCAGGAGCTCCGCCAGGATATGGACTTTGTTCGCACAAGACGTTTTTTCTCCCCGGCTCCTCTCTCCTCTGGTCCCCTGCAATCCGTTTCTGTGCCTCCCGCCGTGGAGGCTATGCAGGTCGACCGGTCTCGCCTGACACCTCAAGAGAGGACACGACGCCGCATGGAGAATCTCTGTCTGTACTGTGCCAGTACCGAACACTTCCTGAAGGATTGTCCTATCCGTCCTCCCCGCCTGGAAAGACGTACGCTGACTCCGCACAAAGGTGAGACAGTCCTTGATGTCTACTCTGCTTCTCCACGTCTTACTGTGCCTGTGCGGATATCTGCCTCTGCCTTCTCCTTCTCTACTATGGCCTTCTTGGATTCCGGATCTGCAGGAAATTTTATTTTGGCCTCTCTCGTCAACAGGTTCAACATCCCAGTGACCAGTCTCGCCAGACCCCTCTACATCAATTGTGTAAACAATGAAAGATTGGATTGTACCATACGTTTCCGCACGGAGCCCCTTCTAATGTGCATCGGACCTCATCACGAGAAGATTGAATTTTTGGTCCTCCCCAATTGCACTTCCGAAATCCTCCTTGGACTACCCTGGCTTCAACTCCATTCCCCAACCCTGGATTGGTCCACTGGGGAGATCAAGAGTTGGGGGCCCTCTTGTTTCAAGAACTGCCTAAAACCGGTTCCCAGTACCCCTTGCCGTGACTCTGTGGTTCCCCTGTAACCGGTCTCCCTAAGGCCTATATGGACTTTGCGGATGTTTTTTGCAAAAAACAAGCTGAGACTCTACCTCCTCACAGGCCTTATGATTGTCCTATTGACCTCCTCCCGGGCACTACTCCACCCCGGGGCAGAATCTATCCTCTGTCCGCCCCAGAGACTCTTGCTATGTCGGAGTACATCCAGGAAAATTTAAAAAAAGGCTTTATCCGTAAATCCTCCTCTCCTGCCGGAGCCGGATTTTTCTTTGTGTCCAAAAAAGATGGCTCTCTACGCCCTTGCATTGACTACCGCGGTCTTAATAAAATCACGATAAAGAACCGCTACCCTCTACCCCTCATCTCTGAACTCTTTGATCGCCTCCAAGGTGCCCACATCTTTACCAAACTGGACTTAAGAGGTGCTTATAATCTCATCCGCATCAGAGAGGGGGATGAATGGAAAACGGCATTTAACACTAGAGATGGACACTTTGAGTATCTGGTCATGCCCTTTGGCCTGTGCAACGCCCCTGCCGTCTTCCAAGACTTTGTTAATGAAATTTTTCGTGATCTCTTATACTCCTGTGTTGTTGTATATCTGGACGATATCCTGATTTTTTCTGCCAATCTAGAAGAACACCGCCAGCATGTCCGTATGGTTCTTCAGAGACTTCGTGACAATCAACTTTATGCCAAGATAGAGAAATGTCTGTTTGAATGCCAATCTCTTCCTTTCCTAGGATACTTGGTCTCTGGCCAGGGACTACAAATGGATCCAGACAAACTCTCTGCCGTCTTAGATTGGCCACGCCCCTCCGGACTCCGTGCTATCCAACGTTTTTTGGGGTTCGCCAATTATTACAGGCAATTTATTCCACATTTTTCTACCGTTGTGGCCCCTATCGTGGCTTTAACCAAAAAAAATGCCAATCCCAAGTCTTGGCCTCCTCAAGCGGAAGACGCCTTTAAACGGCTCAAGTCTGCCTTTTCTTCGGCTCCCGTGCTCTCCAGACCTGACCCATCTAAACCCTTCCTATTGGAGGTTGATGCCTCCTCTGTAGGAGCTGGAGCGGTCCTTCTACAAAAAAATTCTTCCGGGCATGCTGTTACTTGTGGTTTTTTTTCTAGGACCTTCTCTCCGGCGGAGAGGAACTACTCCATCGGGGATCGAGAGCTTCTAGCCATTAAATTAGCACTTGAGGAATGGAGGCATCTGCTGGAGGGATCAAGATTTCCTGTTATTATTTACACCGATCACAAGAACCTCTCCTATCTCCAGTCTGCCCAACGGCTGAATCCTCGCCAGGCCAGGTGGTCTCTGTTCTTTGCCCGATTTAATTTTGAAATTCACTTTCGGCCTGCCGATAAGAACATTAGGGCCGATGCTCTCTCTCGTTCCTCGGATGCCTCGGAAGTCGAACTCTCTCCGCAACACATCATTCCTCCTGACTGCCTGATCTCCACTTCTCCAGCCTCCATCAGGCAAACTCCTCCAGGAAAGACCTTCGTCTCTCCACGCCAACGCCTCGGAATCCTCAAATGGGGTCACTCCTCCCATCTCGCAGGTCATACAGGCATCAAGAAATCTGTGCAACTCATCTCTCGCTTCTATTGGTGGCCGACTCTGGAGACGGATGTCGTGGACTTTGTGCGAGCCTGCACTGTCTGTGCTCGGGATAAGACTCCTCGCCAGAAGCCCGCTGGTTTTCTTCATCCTCTGCCTGTCCCCGAACAGCCTTGGTCTCTGATTGGTATGGATTTTATTACTGACCTACCCCCATCCCGTGGCAACACTGTTGTTTGGGTGGTCGTTGATCGATTCTCCAAGATGGCACATTTCATCCCTCTTCCTGGTCTTCCTTCAGCGCCTCAGTTGGCTAAACAATTTTTTGTACACATTTTTCGTCTTCACGGGTTGCCCACACAAATAGTCTCGGATAGAGGCGTCCAATTCGTGTCAAAATTCTGGAGGGCTCTCTGTAAACAACTCAAGATTAAATTAAACTTTTCTTCTGCATATCATCCTCAATCCAATGGACAAGTAGAAAGAATTAACCAGGTCTTGGGTGATTATTTACGACATTTTGTTTCCTCCCGCCAGGATGATTGGGCAGATCTTCTACCATGGGCCGAATTCTCGTATAACTTTAGAGTCTCTGAATCTTCCTCCAAATCCCCATTTTTCGTGGTGTACGGCCGTCACCCTCTTCCCCCCCTCCCTACTCCCTTGCCCTCTGGTTTGCCCGCGGTAGATGAAGTGACTCGTGATCTTTCCACCATATGGAAAGAGACCCAAGTTTCTCTTTTACAGGCTTCATCTCGCATGAAAAAGTTTGCCGACAAGAAAAGAAGAGCTCCCCCCATTTTTGCTCCCGGAGACAAGGTATGGCTCTCCGCTAAATATGTCCGCTTTCGTGTCCCCAGTTACAAACTGGGTCCACGCTATCTTGGTCCCTTCAAAGTCTTGTGCCAAATTAATCCTGTCTCTTACAAACTTCTTCTTCCCCCTTCTCTCCGTATTCCTAATGCCTTTCATGTCTCTCTTCTTAAACCACTCATCATCAACCGTTTCTCTCCCAAATTAGTTTCTCCCACTCCTGTCTCCGGTTCTTCTGACGTCTTCTCAGTGAAAGAGATACTGGCCTCCAAGACGGTCAGAGGAAAAAAGATCTTTTTGGTGGATTGGGAGGGCTGTGGACCTGAAGAGAGATCCTGGGAACCTGAGGACAACATCCTAGACAAAAGTCTGCTCCTCAGGTTCTCAGGCTCTAAGAAGAGGGGGAGACCCAAGGGGGGGGGTACTGTTACGCCGAGCGCTCCGGGTCCCCGCTCCTCCCCGGAGCGCTCGCTTCTCTCTCGCTACCGCAGCGCTCCGGGCAGCTCCACTGACCCGGTGCGCTGCGATACCGTCTCCAGCCGGGATGCGATTCGCGATGCGGGTAGCGCCCGCTCGCGATGCGCATCCCGGCTCCCGTATCTGACTCGCTCTCCGTCTGTCCTGTCCCGGCGCGCGCGGCCCCGCTCCCTAGGGCGCGCGCGCGCCGGGTCTCTGCGATTTAAAGGGCCACTGCGCCGCTGATTAGCGCAGTGGTTCCAATTAGTGTGTTCACCTGTGCACTCCCTATTTATACCTCACTTCCCCTTCACTCCCTCGCCGGATCTTGTTGCCATTGTGCCAGTGAAAGCGTTTCCTTGTGTGTTCCTAGCCTGTGTTCCAGACCTCCTGCCGTTGCCCCTGACTACGATTCTTGCTGCCTGCCCCGACCTTCTGCTACGTCCGACCTTGCTTCTGTCTACTCCCTTGTACCGCGCCTATCTTCAGCAGTCAGAGAGGTTGAGCCGTTGCTAGTGGATACGACCTGGTCACTACCGCCGCAGCAAGACCATCCCGCTTTGCGGCGGGCTCTGGTGAAAACCAGTAGTGACTTAGAACCGATCCACTAGCACGGTCCACGCCAATCCCTCTCTGGCACAGAGGATCCACTACCTGCCAGCCGGCATCGTGACACTTACTACTTGGGTGACACACTGTAACAAACCTCCTCCTCATTTTTTTTCTCCTAACTACTGGGGTGACACACTGTAACAAACCCCATCCTCATATTATTAACTTACTACTGGGTGACAAACTGTAAAAAAAAAAACCTTGTCATGTAATCACCTTACGACTGGGGTGACACACTGTAACAAACCCCATTCTTATATTTTTAACTTACTACTGGGGTGACCCACTGTAACAAACCCAATCTTCATGTTATTAACTTACTACTGGGGTGACACACAGGAACAAACCTACTCCCCATGTAATCTCCTTACTACTTGGGTGACACACTGTAACAAACCTCCTCCTCATTTTTTCTCCTAACTACTGGGGTGACACACTGTAACAAACCTCATCCTCATGTAATCTCCCTTACTACTGGGGTGACACACTGTAACAAACGCCCTCCTCATGTAATCACCTTATTACTGGGGTGACAAACTGTAACAAACCTCCTTATTTAATCTCCTTACTACTGGGGTGACACAAAGTAACAAACCTCCTGCCCATGTAATCTTATTACTACTAGGGTGACACACTGTAACAAACCTCCTCCACATGTAATCTTATTACTACTGGGGTGATACACTGTAACAAACCTCCTTCACATGTTATTAACTTACTACTAGGGTGACACACTGTAACAAACCTTTTCCTCATGTATTCTCCTTTCTACTGGGGTGACATACTGTAACAAAACTTTTCCTCATGTAATCTCCTTTCTACTTGGGTGACACACTGTAAAAAACCTCCTCATGTTATTAACGTATTACTGGGGTGACACACTGTAACAAAACTTCTCCTCATGTAATCTCGTTTCCACTGGGTTGACCCACTGTAACAAACCCCATCTTCATGGAATTAACTTACCACTGGGGTGACACACAGTAACAAACCTACTCCCCATGTAATCTCCTTTCTACTGGGATGACACACTGTAACAAAACCCCTCCTCATGTAAACTCCTTACTACGGGGTGACACACTGTAACAAACCTCTCCTCATGTAATCTCCTTACTACTGGGGTGACACAAAGTAACAAACCCCCTCCTCATGTAATCTCCTTACTACTGGGGTGACACACTGTAAAAAACCTCCTTATTTAATCTCCTTACTACTGGGGTGACACAAAGTAACAAACCTCCTGCCCATGTAATCTTATTACTACTAGGGTGACACACTGTAACAAACCTCCTAATGTTAATAACTTATTACTGGGGTGAAACACTGTAACAAACCTCCTCCACATGTTATTAACTTACTACTGGGGTGAAACACTGTAACAAACCTTCTCCTCGTGCAATCTCCTTTCTATTGGGATGACACACTGTAACAAAACCCCCTCCTCATGTAATCTCCTTACTACGGGGTGACACACTGTAACAAACCTCTCCTCATGTAATCTCCTTACTACTGGTGTGACACAAAGTAACAAACCCCCTCCTCATGTAATCTCCTTACTACTGGGGTGACACACTGTAACAAACCTCCTTATTTAATCTCCTTACTACTGGGGTGACACAAAGTAACAAACCTCCTGCCCATGTAATCTCGTTTCTACTGGAGTGACACACTGTAACAAACCTCATCATGTTATTAACTTATTACTGGGGTGACACACTGTAACAAACCTCCTCATCATGTAATCTCTTTACTACTGGGGTGACACACTGTAACAAAACTTCCCCTCATGTAATCTCGTTTCTACTGGGGTGACCCACTGAAACAAACCACATTTTCATGTTATTAACTTACTACTGGGGTGACACACAATAACAAACCTACTCCCCATGTAATCTCCTTACTACTTGGGTGACACACTGTAACAAACCTCCTCCTTAATTTTTTTCTCCTAACTACTGGGGTGACACACTGTAACAAACCCCATCCTCATATTATTAACTTACTACTGGGTGACAAACTGTAAAAAAAAAAAAAAAAAACCTTGTCATGTAATCACCTTACGACTGGGGTGACACACTGTAACAAACCTCCTAATGTTAATAATTTATTACTGGGGTGACACACTGTAACAAACCTTCTCATCATGTAATCTCCTTACTACTGGGTTGACACACTGTAACAAACCTCCTCCACATGTTATTAACTTACTACTGGGTTGACACACTGTAACAAACCTTCTCCTCGTGCAATCTCCTTTCTAATGGGATGACACACTGTAACAAAACTTCTCCTCATGTAATCTCCTTTCTACTGGGGTGACACACTGTAACTAACCTCCTCACGTTATTAACTTATTACTGGGGTGACACACTATAACATACCTCCTCATCAAGTAATCTCTTTACTACTGGGGTGACACACTGTAACAAAACTTCCCCTCATGTAATCTCATTTCTACTGGGGTGACCCACTAAAACAAACCCCATCTTCATGTTATTAACTTACTACTGGGGTTACACACAGTAACAAACCTACTCCCCATGTAATCTCCTTACTACTTGCGTGACACACTGTAACAAACCTCCTCCTCATTTTTTTTCTCCTAACTACTGGGGTGACACACTGTAACAAACCCCATCCTCATATTATTAACTTACTACTGGGTGACAAACTGTAAAAAAAAAAAAAACCTTGTCATGTAATCACCTTACGACTGGGGTGACACACTGTAACAAACCCCATTCTTATATTATTAACTTACTACTGGGGTGACCCACTGTAACAAACCCAATCTTCATGTTATTAACTTACTACTGGGGTGACACACAGTAACAAACCTACTCCCCATGTAATCTCCTTACTACTTGGGTGACACACTCTAACAAACCTCCTCCTCATGTAATCTCCTTACTACTGGGGTGACACAAAGTAACAAACCCCCTCCTCATGTAATCTCCTTACTACTGGGGTGACACACTGTAACAAACCTCCTTATTTAATCTCCTTACTACTGGGGTGACACAAAGTAACAAACCTCCTGCCCATGTAATCTCCTTTCTACTGGAGTGACACACTGTAACAAACCTCATCATGTTATTAACTTATTACTGGGGTGACACACTGTAACAAACCTCCTCATCATGTAATCTTTTTACTACTGGGGTGACACACTGTAACAAAACTTCCCCTCATGTAATCTCGTTTCTACTGGGATGACCCACTGAAACAAACCCCATTTTCATGTTATTAACTTACTACTGGGGTGACAAACTGTAAAAAAAAAAAAAAAAAAACCTTGTCATGTAATCACCTTACGACTGGGGTGACACACTGTAACAAACCTCCTCCTTATTTTTTTCTCCTAACTACTGGGGTGACACACTGTAACAAACCCCATCCTCATATTATTAACTTACTACTGGGTGACAAACTGTAAAAAAAAAAAAAAAAACCTTGTCATGTAATCACCTTACGACTGGGTTGACACACTGTAACAAACCTCCTAATGTTAATAACTTATTACTGGGGTGACACACTGTAACAAACCTTCTCATCATGTAATCTCCTAACTACTGGGGTGACACACTGTAACAAACCTCCTCCACATGTTATTAACTTACTACTGGGGTGACACACTGTAACAAACCTTCTCCTCGTGCAATCTCCTTTCTACTGGGATGACACACTGTAACAAAACTTCTCCTCATGTAATCTTCTTTCTACTGGGGTGACACACTGTAACAAACCTCCTCACGTTATTAACTTATTACTGGGGTGACACACTGTAACAAACCTCCTCATCAAGTAATCTCTTTACTACTGGGGTGACACACTATAACAAAACTTCCCCTCATGTAATCTCATTTCTACTGGGGTGACCCGCTGAAACAAACCCCATCTTCATGTTATTAACTTACTACTGGGGTTACACACAGTAACAAACCCCATCCTCATATTATTAACTTACTACTGGGTGACAAACTGTAAAAAAAAAAAAAACCTTGTCATGTAATCACCTTACGACTGGGGTGACACACTGTAACAAACCCCATTCTTATATTATTAACTTACTACTGGGGTGACCCACTGTAACAAACCCAATCTTCATGTTATTAACTTACTACTGGGGTGACACACAGTAACAAACCTACTCCCCATGTAATCTCCTTACTACTTGGGTGACACACTGTAACAAACCTCCTCCTCATTTTTTCTCCTAACTACTGGGGTGACACACAGTATCAAACCTCATCCTCATGTAATCTCCCTTACTACTGGGGTGACACACTGTAACAAACGCCCACCTCATGTAATCTCCTTACTACTGGGGTGACACAAAGTAACAAACCTCCTGCCCATGTAATCTTATTACTACTAGGGTGACACACTGTAACAAACCTCCTCCACATGTAATCTTATTACTACTGGGGTGATACACTGTAACAAACCTCCTCCACATGTTATTAACTTACTACTAGGGTGACACATTTTAACAAACCTTTTCCTCATGTATTCTCCTTTCTACTGGGGTGACATACTGTAACAAAACGTCTCCTCATGTAATCTCCTTTCTACTTGGGTGACACACTGTAACAAACCTCCTCATGTTATTAACGTATTACTGGGGTGACACACTGTAACAAAACTTCTCCTCATGTAATCTCGTTTCTACTGGGTTGACCCACTGTAACAAACCCCATCTTCATAATATTAACTTACTACTGGGGTGACACACAGTAACAAACCTACTCCCCATGTAATCTCCTTACTACTTGGGTGACACACTGTAACAAACACCCTCCTCATGTAATCTCCTTACTACTGGGTCGATACACTGTAATAAACCTTCTCCTTATGTAATCTCCTTACTACTGGGGTGACACACTGTAACAAACCTCATCCTCATGTCATATCCATACTACCGGGGTGACACACTATAACCAACCTCATCCTCATTTTATTAACTTACTACTGGGGTGACACACTGTAACAAACCCCCTCCTCATGTAAACTCCTTACTACGGGGTGACACACTGTAACAAACCTCTCCTCATGTAATCTCCTTACTACTGGGGTGACACAAAGTAACAAACCCCCTCCACATGTAATCTCCTTACTACTGGGGTGACACACTGTAACAAACCTCCTTATTTAATCTCCTTACTACTGGGGTGACACAAAGTAACAAACCTCCTGCCCATGTAATCTTATTACTACTAGGGTGACACACTGTAACAAACCTCCTAATGTTAATAACTTATTACTGGGGTGAAACACTGTAACAAACCTCCTCCACATGTGATTAACTTACTACTGGGGTGAAACACTGTAACAAACCTTCTCCTCGTGCAATCTCCTTTCTACTGGGATGACACACTGTAACAAAACCCCTCCTCATGTAAACTCCTTACTACGGGGTGACACACTGTAACAAACCTCTCCTCATGTAATCTCCTTACTACTGGGGTGACACAAAGTAACAAACCCCCTCCTCATGTAATCTCCTTACTACTGGGGTGACACACTGTAACAAACCTCCTTATTTAATCTCCTTACTACTGGGGTGACACAAAGTAATAAACCTCCTGCCCATGTAATCTCCTTTCTACTGGAGTGACACACTGTAACAAACCTCATCATGTTATTAACTTATTACTGGGGTGACACACTGTAACAAACCTCCTCATCATGTAATCTCTTTACTACTGGGGTGACACACTGTAACAAAACTTCCCCTCATGTAATCTCATTTCTACTGGGGTGACCCACTGAAACAAACCCCATTTTCATGTTATTAACTTACTACTGGGGTGACACACAATAACAAACCTACTCCCCATGTAATCTCCTTACTACTTGGGTGACACACTGTAACAAACCTCCTCCTTATTTTTTTCTCCTAACTACTGAGGTGACACACTGTAACAAACCCCATCCTCATATTATTAACTTACTACTGGGTGACAAACTGTAAAAAAAAAAAAAAAAAAAACCTTGTCATGTAATCACCTTACGACTGGGGTGGCACACTGTAACAAACCTCCTAATGTTAATAACTTATTACTGGGGTGACACACTGTAACAAACCTTCTCATCATGTAATCTCCTTACTACTGGGGTGACACACTGTAACAAACCTCCTCCACATGTTATTAACTTACTACTGGGGTGACACACTGTAACAAACCTTCTCCTTGTGCAATCTCCTTTCTACTGGGATGACACACTGTAACAAAACTTCCCCTCATGTAATCTACTTTCTACTGGGGTGACACACTGTAACAAACCTCCTCACGTTATTAACTTATTACTGGGGTGACACATTGTAACAAACCTCCTCATCAAGTAATCTCTTTACTACTGGGGTGACACACTGTAACAAAACTTCCCCGCATGTAATCTCGTTTCTACTGGGGTGAACCACTGAAACAAACCCCATCTTCATGTTATTAACTTACTACTAGGGTGACACACAGTAACAAACCTACTCCCCATGTAATCTCCTTACTACTTGGATGACACACTGTAACAAACCTCCTCCTCATTTTTTTTCTCCTAACTACTGGGGTGACACACTGTAACAAACCCCATCCTCATATTATTAACTTACTACTGGGTGACAAACTGTAAAAAAAAAAAAAAAACCTTGTCATGTAATCACCTTACGACTGGGGTGACACACTGTAACAAACCCCATTCTTATATTTTTAACTTACTACTGGGGTGACCCACTGTAACAAACCCAATCTTCATGTTATTAACTTACTACTTGGGTGACACACTGTAACAAACCTCCTCCTCATTTTTTCTCCTAACTACTGGGGTGACACACTGTAACAAACCTCATCCTCATGTAATCTCCCTTACTACTGGGGTGACACACTGTAACAAACGCCCTCCTCATGTAATCACCTTACTACTGGGGTGACAAACTGTAACAAACCTCCTTATTTAATCTCCTTACTACTGGGGTGACACAAAGTAACAAACCTCCTGCCCATGTAATCTTATTACTACTAGGGTGACACACTGTAACAAACCTCCTCCACATGTAATCTTATTACTACTGGGGTGATACACTGTAACAAACCTCCTCCACATGTTATTAACTTACTACTAGGGTGACACACTGTAACAAACCTTTTCCTCATGTATTCTCCTTTCTACTGGGGTGACATACTGTAACAAAACTTCTCCTCATGTAATCTCCTTTCTACTTGGGTGACACACTGTAAAAAACCTCCTCATGTTATTAACGTATTACTGGGGTGACACACTGTAACAAAACTTCTCCTCATGTAATCTCGTTTCTACTGGGTTGACCCACTGTAACAAACCCCATCTTCATGTAATTAACTTACCACTGGGGTGACACACAGTAACAAACCTACTCCCCATGTAATCTCCATACTACTTGGGTGACACACTGTAACAAACACCCTCCTCATGTAATCTCCTTACTACGGGGTGACACACTGTAACAAACCTCTCCTCATGTAATCTCCTTACTACTGGGGTGACACAAAGTAACAAACCCCCTCCTCATGTAATCTCCTTACTACTGGGGTGACACACTGTAAAAAACCTCCTTATTTAATCTCCTTACTACTGGGGTGACACAAAGTAACAAACCTCCTGCCCATGTAATCTTATTACTACTAGGGTGACACACTGTAACAAACCTCCTAATGTTAATAACTTATTACTGGGGTGAAACACTGTAACAAACCTCCTCCACATGTTATTAACTTACTACTGGGGTGAAACACTGTAACAAACCTTCTCCTCGTGCAATCTCCTTTCTATTGGGATGACACACTGTAACAAAACCCCCTCCTCATGTAATCTCCTTACTACGGGGTGACACACTGTAACAAACCTCTCCTCATGTAATCTCCTTACTACTGGTGTGACACAAAGTAACAACCCCCTCCTCATATAATCTCCTTACTACTGGGGTGACACACTGTAACAAACCTCCTTATTTAATCTCCTTACTACTGGGGTGACACAAAGTAACAAACCTCCTGCCCATGTAATCTCCTTTCTACTGGAGTGACACACTGTAACAAACCTCATCATCATGTAATCTCTTTACTACTGGGGTGACACACTGTAACAAAACTTCCCCTCATGTAATCTCGTTTCTACTGGGGTGACCCACTGAAACAAACCACATTTTTATGTTATTAACTTACTACTGGGGTGACACACAATAACAAACCTACTCCCCATGTAATCTCCTTACTACTTGGGTGACACACTGTAACAAACCACCTCCTTAATTTTTTTCTCCTAACTACTGGGGTGACACACTGTAACAAACCCCATCCTCATATTATTAACTTACTACTGGGTGACAAACTGTAAAAAAAAAAAAAAAAACCTTGTCATGTAATCACCTTACGACTGGGGTGACACACTGTAACAAACCTCCTAATGTTAATAATTTATTACTGGGGTGACACACTGTAACAAACCTTCTCATCATGTAATCTCCTTACTACTGGGGTGACACACTGTAACAAACCTCCTCCACATGTTATTAACTTACTACTGGGGTGACACACTGTAACAAACCTTCTCCTCGTGCAATCTCCTTTCTAATGGGATGACACACTGTAACAAAACTTCTCCTCATGTAATCTCCTTTCTACTGGGGTGACACACTGTAACAAACCCCATCCTCATATTATTAACTTACTACTGATTGACAAACTGTAAAAAAAAAAAAAAAAACCTTGTCATGTAATCACCTTACGACTGGGGTGACACACTGTAACAAACCTCCTAATGTTAATAATTTATTACTGGGGTGACACACTGTAACAAACCTTCTCATCATGTAATCTCCTTACTACTGGGGTGACACACTGTAACAAACCTCCTCCACATGTTATTAACTTACTACTGGGGTGACACACTGTAACAAACCTTCTCCTCGTGCAATCTCCTTTCTAATGGGATGACACACTGTAACAAAACTTCTCCTCATGTAATCTCCTTTCTACTGGGGTGACACACTGTAACAAACCTCCTCACGTTATTAACTTATTACTGGGGTGACACACTGTAACATACCTCCTCATCAAGTAATTTCTTTACTACTGGGGTGACACACTGTAACAAAACTTCCCCTCATGTAATCTCATTTCTACTGGGGTGACCCACTAAAACAAACCCCATCTTCATGTTATTAACTTACTACTGGGGTTACACACAGTAACAAACCTACTCCCCATGTAATCTCCTTACTACTTGCGTGACACACTGTAACAAACCTCCTCCTAATTTTTTTTCTCCTAACTACTGGGGTGACACACTGTAACAAACCCCATCCTCATATTATTAACTTAATACTGGATGACAAACTGTAAAAAAAAAAAAAACCTTGTCATGTAATCACCTTACGACTGGGGTGACACACTGTAACAAACCCCATTCTTATATTATTAACTTACTACTGGGGTGACCCACTGTAACAAACCCAATCTTCATGTTATTAACTTACTACTGGGGTGACACACAGTAACAAACCTACTCCCCATGTAATCTCCTTACTACTTGGGTGACACACTGTAACAAACCTCCTCCTCATTTTTTTCTCCTAACTACTGGGGTGACACACTGTAACAAACCTCATCCTCATGTAATCTCCCTTACTACTGGGGTGACACACTGTAACAAACGCCCACCTCATATAATCTCCTTACTACTGGGGTGACACAAAGTAACAAACCTCCTGCCCATGTAATCTTATTACTACTAGGGTGACACACTGTAACAAACCTCCTCCACATGTAATCTTATTACTACTGGGGTGATACACTGTAACAAACCTCCTCCACATGTTATTAACTTACTACTAGGGTGACACACTGTAACAAACCTTTTCCTTATGTATTCTCCTTTCTACTGGGGTGACATACTGTAACAAAACTTCTCCTCATGTAATCTCCTTTCTACTTGGGTGACACACTGTAACAAACCTCCTCATGTTATTAACGTATTACTGGGGTGACACACTGTAACAAAACTTCTCCTCATGTAATCTCGTTTCTACTGGGTGGACCCACTGTAACAAACCCCATCTTCATGTTATTAACTTACTACTGGGGTGACACACAGTAACAAACCTACTCCCGATGTAATCTCCTTACTACTTGGGTGACACACTGTAACAAACACCCTCCTCATGTAATCTCCTTACTACTGGGGTGATACACTGTAATAAACCTTCTCCTTATGTAATCTCCTTACTACTGTGGTGACACACTGTAACAAAACTCATCCTCATGTCATATCCATACTACCGGGGTGACACACTATAACCAACCTTATCCTCATTTTATTAACTTTCTACTGGGGTGACACACTGTAACAAACCCCCTCCTCATGTAAACTCCTTACTACGGGGTGACACACTGTAACAAACCTCTCCTCATGTAATCTCCTTACTACTGGGGTGACACAAAGTAACAAACCCCCTCCACATGTAATCTCCTTACTACTGGGGTGACACACTGTAACAAACCTCCTTATTTAATCTCCTTACTACTGGGGTGACACAAAATAACAAACCTCCTGCCCATGTAATCTTATTACTACTAGGGTGACACACTGTAACAAACCTCCTAATGTTAATAACTTATTACTGGGGTGAAACACTGTAACAAACCTCCTCCACATGTTATTAACTTACTACTGGGGTGAAACACTGTAACAAACCTTCTCCTCGTGCAATCTCCTTTCTACTGGGATGACACACTGTAACAAAACCCCTCCTCATGTAAACTCCTTACTATGGGGTAACACACTGTAACAAACCTCTCCTCATGTAATCTCCTTACTACTGGGTTGACACAAAGTAACAAACTCCCTCCTCATGTAATCTCCTTACTACTGGGGTGACACACTGTAACAAACCTCCTTATTTAATCTCCTTACTACTGGGGTGACACAAAGTAACAAACCTCCTGCCCATGTAATCTCCTTTCTACTGGAGTGACACACTGTAACAAACCTCATCATGTTATTAACTTATTACTGGGGTGACACACTGTAACAAACCTCCTCATCATGTAATCTTTTTACTACTGGGGTGACACACTGTAACAAAACTTCCCCTCATGTAATCTCGTTTCTACTGGGGTGACCCACTGAAACAAACCCCATTTTCATGTTATTAACTTACTACTGGGGTGACAAACTGTAAAAAAAAAAAAAAAAAAACCTTGTCATGTAATCACCTTACGACTGGGGTGACACACTGTAACAAACCTCCTCCTTATTTTTTTCTCCTAACTACTGGGGTGACACACTGTAACAAACCCCATCCTAATATTATTAACTTACTACTGGGTGACAAACTGTAAAAAAAAAAAAAAAAACCTTGTCATGTAATCACCTTACGACTGGGTTGACACACTGTAACAAACCTCCTAATGTTAATAACTTATTACTGGGGTGACACACTGTAACAAACCTTCTCATCATGTAATCTCCTTACTACTGGGGTGACACACTGTAACAAACCTCCTCCACATGTTATTAACTTACTACTGGGGTGACACACTGTAACAAACCTTCTCCTCGTGCAATCTCCTTTCTACTGGGATGACACACTGTAACAAAACTTCTCCTCATGTAATCTTCTTTCTACTGGGGTGACACACTGTAACAAACCTCCTCACGTTATTAACTTATTACTGGGGTGACACACTGTAACAAACCTCCTCATCAAGTAATCTCTTTACTACTGGGGTGACACACTATAACAAAACTTCCCCTCATGTAATCTCATTTCTACTGGGGTGACCCACTGAAACAAACCCCATCTTCATGTTATTAACTTACTACTGGGGTTACACACAGTAACAAACATACTCCCCATGTAATCTCCTTACTACTTGGGTGACACACTGTAACAAACCTCCTCCTCATTTTTTTTCTCCTAACTACTGGGGTGACACACTGTAACAAACCCCATCCTCATATTATTAACTTACTACTGGGTGACAAACTATAAAAAAAAAACAAAACCTTGTCATGTAATCACCTTACGACTGGGGTGACACACTGTAACAAACTCCATTCTTATATTATTAACTTACTACTGGGGTGACCCACTGTAACAAACCCAATCTTCATGTTATTAACTTACTGCTGGGGTGACACACAGTAACAAACCTACTCCCCATGTAATCTCCTTATTACTTGGGTGACACACTGTAACAAACCTCATCCTCATTTTTTCTCCTAACTACTGGGGTGACACAGTGTAACAAACCTCATCCTCATGTAATCTCCCTTACTACTGGGGTGACACACTGTAACAAACGCCCTCCTCATGTAATCACCTTACTACTGGGGTGACACACTGTAACAAACCTCCTTATTTAATCTCCTTACTACTGGGGTGACACAAAGTAACAAACCTCCTGCCCATGTAATCTTATTACTACTAGGGTGACACACTGTAACAAACCTCCTAATGTTAATAACTTATTACTGGGGTGAAACACTGTAACAAACCTCCTCCACATGTTATTAACTTACTACTGGGGTGAAACACTGTAACAAACCTTCTCCTCGTGCAATCTCCTTTCTACTGGGATGACACACTGTAACAAAAACCCCTCCTCATGTAATCTCCTTACTACGGGGTGACACACTGTAACAAACCTCTCCTCATGTAATCTCCTTACTACTGGGGTGACACAAAGTAACAAACCCCCTCCTCATGTAATCTCCTTACTACTGGGGTGACACACTGTAACAAAACTTCTCCTCATCATGTAATCTCCTTTCTACTGGGGTGACACACTGTAACAAATCTCCTCATGTTATTAACTTATTACTGGGGTGACTCACAGTAACAAACCTTCTCATTATGTAATCACCTTACTACTGGGGTGACACACTGTAACAAACCCCCTACTCATGTAATCTCCTTACTATTGGGGTGACACACTGTAACAAAACTTCTCATGTTATTAACTTATTACTGGGGTGACTCACTGTAACAAACCTTCTCATCATGTAATCAGCTTACTACTGGGGTAACACACTGTAACAAACCTCCTCCTCCTCATGTAATCTCCTACTACTGGGGTGACACACTGTAACAAACCTTCTCCCCGTGTAATCTCCTTACTACTAGGGTGACACACTGTAACAAACCTCCTCCTTATGTAATCTCCTTACTACTGGGTTGACACTCTGTAACAAATCTCCTCTTCATGATTTTTCTCCTAATTACTGGGGTGACACACACACTGTAACAAACCTTCTCCTCATGGATCTTCCTTACAACTGGGGTGACACAATGTAACAAATCTCATCATGTAATACCCGAAATAAAAAATGTCAAATTCCTGGTTATAGGCCAAGGGGAGGTGTAGGTCCATGTGCCCAGGAAGGTCAACCTTACCTGGGCAAGTCCTCCTGAAGGGTCCCCTGACTGACTTCCATGCCTAACAATAATTGAAAAACTGAGAACCAGTATGAGATCGGATTTGAAAGCTGAATCCAGCTCAGAGTTCCACGAGCTGGGCATGTCCGAGTGGTATGCGTTCATAAAACTGTATCGCAGCATCGCAAGTAGGTACCTTTGAACGGCCACCTGCCTCAGAATAGCAGGAGAGCACGCCGTCCGGCTGCTTTCTCAGGGTACGCCAGGGCCGAGCGCGGGCTCCCCTGGGGTCGAACCCCTGGTTTCTCCCTTGATATTTTCCAAGGGGATTGGGATGGTTCACGTACCCGAACCGGGGCAGGGCTGTCCCCGGGTGAAACCTCTGGAAGGGTCCCCTGAAAGGCTTCAATGCCTGTTGTCTCTGGTTCTCTGCATGTCAAAAGTCGCTATAAGGGGTGGGAGGCACGGGTCCCTGTACACAGGCAGGGCGTGCCGTCCTTGGGCACAGGATCGGTGACGCGGACCCCCTGGCGACGGGGAGCAGAAGCGTGGGGCGAGTCGGCAAACATTGGTGGGCGGTCCACCAAGGCACCCCGGCCCTCCGGAGGCGAAATTAAAAATTCCAGGTTGTCGGCCAGGGGCAGATGCGAGTCCAAATGCACAGGAGGGTCAACAGAACACGGGCAAGGCCTCTGGAAGGGTCTTCCATGCCTGTAGAATTTTGACACACAGAGAACCAGAGAAGGCTATATGGGCGGGAGGCGCCAATCCCTGTACCCAGGGACCCCAGGGTTGCGGGGAGCAGAAGCATCAGGCGAGTAAGAATACATAGGTGGTCGGTCCGCCAAGGAGGTTCGTCCCCAGGGGAGCCCGTACTCGGCCACTCTCTCAGGGTAAGCCAGGGACAAGCGCGGGCTCCCCTGGGGACGAACCTTCCGGTTTCTCCCTTTGTATTTTCCAGGGGGATTGGGCTGGTTCATGTACCCAGCCCAGGGCTTGGTGGTCCCCGGGCGAAACCTCCGGAACGGTCCCCTGACAGGCTTCCATGCCTGAAGACCTTTGACACGCAGAGAACCAGAGAGGCTATAAGTGAGGGAGGCGCGGGTCCCTGTACCCAGACAGGGCGTGTCGTCCATGGGCACAGGATCAGTGATGCGGACCCCCCAGTGTCAGGGAGCAGAAGCGTCGGACGAGTCGGCAAACATCGGCGGGCGGTCTGCCGAGGAGGTTCATCCCCAGGGGAGCCCGTACTCAGCCGCTCTCTCAGGTTACGCCACGGCCGAGCCCGGGTTCTCCTGTTGACGAACCTTCAGGTTTCTCCCTTGGTATTTTACAGGGGGAAAGGGCTGGTTCATGTACCCCACCCAGGGCAGGGCGGGCGAAGCCTTTGAAACAGTCTCCTGACAGGCTTCCATGCCTGTAGACCGTTGACATGTAGAGAACCAGAAATGGCTATAAGGGCGGGAGGCGCAGGTCCCTGTACCCAGACAGGGCACGCCATCCTTGTCACAGGATCGGTGATGCAGACCCCCCAGCGTCGGCTAGCAGAACCGTCGGGCGAGTCGGCAAACGTCGGCGGGCGGTCCGCCGAGGAGGTTCATCCCCACGGGAGCCCGTACTCAGCTGTTCTCTCAGGGTATGCGAGGGCCGAGCGTGGGCTAACCTGGGGACGAACCTTCCGGTTTCTCCCTTGGTATTTTCCAGGGGGATTGGGCTGGTTCATGTACTCAGCCCAGGGCTGGGTGGTCCCCGGGCGAAACCTCCGGAACGGTCCCCTGGCAGGCTTCCATGCCTGAAGACCTTTGACACGCAGAGAACCAGAGAGGCCATAAGGGAGGGAGGCGCGGGTCCCTGTACCCAGACAGGGCGTGCCGTCCATGGGCACAGGATCAGTGATGCGGACCCCCCAGCGTCAGGGAGCAGAAGCATTAGGCGAGTCGGCAAACATCGGCGGGCAGTCCGCCGAGAAAATTCATCCACAGGGGAGCCCGTACTCAGCTGCTCTCTCAGGTTACGCCAGGGCCGAGCGCGGGGTCCCCTGGGGACGAACCTTGAGGTTTCTCCCTTGGTATTTTACAGGGGGAAAGGGCTGGTTCATGTACCCGACCAGGGGCTGGGCGGTCCCCGGGTGAAGCCTCTGAAACAGTCCCTTGACAGGCTTCCATGCCTGTAGACCTTTGACACGTAGAGAACCAGAGATGGCAATAAGGGCGGGAGGCGCAGGTCCCTGTACCCAGACAGGGCGCGCCATCCTTGGGCACAGGATTGGTGATGCAGACCCCCAGCATCCGGGAGCAGAACCGTCGGGCGAGTCGGAAAACATTGGCGGGCGGTCCGCCGAGGAGGTTCATACCCACGGGAGCCCGTACTCAGCCGTTCTCTCAGGGTATGCAAGGGCCGAGCGCGGGCACCCCTGGGGACGAACCTTCCGGTTCCTCCCTTGGTATTTTCCAGGGGGATTTGGCTGGTTCATGTACCCAGCCCAGGGCTGGGTGGTCCCCGGGCAAAAGCTCCGGAACGGTCCCCTGACAGGCATTCATGCGTTGCGTACCCTGAGAGAACGGCTGAGTACGGGCTCCGGTGGGGATGAACCTCCTCGGCGGACCGCCCGCCGATGTTTGCCGACTCGCCCGACCACTTCTGCTCCCTGACGCTGAGGGGTCCGCATCACTGATCCTGTGCCCATGGACGGCACTCCCTGTCTGGGTACAGGGACCCGCGCTTCCCTCCCTTATAGCCTCTCTGGTTCTCTGCGTGTCAAAGGTCTTCAGGCATGGAAGCCTGTCAGGGGACCGTTCCGGAGGTTTCGCCCTGGGACCACCCAGGCCTGGGCTGGGTACATGAACCAGCCCAATCCACCTGGAAAATACCAAGGGAGAAACCGGAAGATTCGTCCCCAGGGGACCCCGCGCTCGGCCCTGGCGTAACCTGAGAGAGCGGCCGAGTACGGGCTCCCCTGGGGATGAATTTCCTCGGGGGACCGTTCGGGAGCAGAATTGTCGGGCGAGTCGGCAAACATCGGCGGGCGGTCCGGCGAGGAGGTTCATCCCCACGGGAGCCCGTACTCAGCCGTTCTCTCAGGGTACGCAAGGCATGGAAGCCTGTCAGGGGACCGTTCCGGATTTTTCGCCTTGGGACCACCCAGCCTTGTACTCCCATACTCAGCCGTTCTCTCAGGGTACGCAAGGGCCTAGAGCGGGCTCCCCTGGGGACGATTCTTCAAGTTTCTCCCTTGGTATTTTACAGGGGGAATGGGCTGGTTCATGTACCCCACCCGGGCTGGGCGGTCCCTGAGCAAAGCCTTTGTAACAGTCCTCTGAGAAGCTTCCATGCCTGTAGACCTTTGACACGCAGAAAGGGTCCTCTGGAAGGGTCCCCTGAAAGGCTTCCATGCCTGTTGACTTTTGACATGCAGAGAACCATAGACGCTATAAGGGGCGGGAGGCACGGGTCCCTGTACACAGGCAGGGCGTGCCATCAATGGGCATAGGATCGGTGACGCGGACCCCCTGGTGATGGGGAGCAGAAGGATTGAGTGAGTCGGTAAACATTGGCGGGCGGTCCACCAAGGCACCCCGGCCCTCCGGAGGCGAAATTAAAAATTCCAGGTTGTCGGCCAGGGGCAGATGCGAGTCCAAATGCACAGGAGGGTCAACACGGGCAAGGCCTCTGGAAGTTGTACACCCCGATAAATACGGTAATGTTCCCTTATGGTGCTATCCTTTTATAATCCATAATTTTTGGGCCAGGTAGTCTAATTACTTGGCGACATAATAACAGTATGAGTGCATGGTTTGGGAAAATAGATGCAGAAGGACAAATGGATGAAAGGATTGCCGCATCTGGCAACTTTACTGTTGGCTTTTTTTCAATGCAAAGGAGGAGCGTATAATTATTAAAAAGTGTATTTTTGGAGATGGACAGGCAGGCTGTAAAGGAGGAGGTAGGCCTGTATTTTGAACTTAAAAACTCAAATGGGATTTTGGGTTCAAAATGTGTATTTTTCCCTTATGCTGCTATCCTTTTATAATCCATAATTTTTGGGCCAGGTAGTCTAATTACTTTGCGACATAATAACAGTATGAGTGCATGGTTTGGGAAAATAGATGCGGAAGGACAAATGGATGAAAGGATGGCCGCATCTTGCAACTTTACTGTTTGCTTTTTTTCAATGCAAAGGAGGAGCGTATAATTATTAAAAAGGGTATTTTTGGAAATGGACAGGCAGGCTGTAGGGGAGGAGGTAGGCCTGTATTTTGAACTTAAAAACTCAAATGGGTTTTTGGGTTCAAAATGTGTATTTTTCCCTTATGCTGCTATCCTTTTATAATCCATAATTTTGGGGCCAGGTAGTCTAATTACTTGGCGACATAATAACAGTATGAGTGCATGGTTTGGGAAAATAGATGCAGAAGGACAAATGGATGAAAGGATGGCCGCATCTGGCAACTTTACTGTTTGCTTTTTTTCAATGCAAAGGAGGAGCGTATAATTATTAAAAAGGGTGTTTTTGGAGATGGACAGGCAGGCTGTAGGGGAGGAGGTAGGCCTGTATTTTGAACTTAAAAACTCAAATGGGTTTTTGGGTTCAAAATGTGTATTTTTCCCTTATGCTGCTATCCTTTTATAATCCATAATTTTGGGGCCAGGTTGTCCGATAACTTAGCAAAGTGAAAACAGTATCAGTGTTTGATGGTTACCCCTGCTATCGGCGCTGCTGCCCCTTCTCTCCCCCTGGCTATCAGTGCCGCTGCCCCATTGCCGGCGCCGATAGCCAGGGGTAGAGAAACGGCGCCGGCAATGGGGCAGCGTCGTCGACAGACAGGGGGAAAGAAGAGGCAGCGGCACCCATTGCTGGCGCCGCTGCTCCGTGTCCCCCCACCAGAGGCCTGAAGCAGCACGGACCTGACCCCGGCAACAGGGTAATTATACAACTAGGGATGGGGGAGGCAACGGGGCAGCGGCACCGGCAATGGGTGCCGCTGCCCCTTATCCCCCCCTGGCTATCGGTGCCGTTGCCCCATTGCCGGCGCCGCTTCTCTCCCCCTGTATTTTGAACTTAAAAACTCAAATGGATTTTTGGCTTCAAAATGTGTATTTTTCACTAATGCTGCTATCCTTTTATAATCCATAATTTTTATGCCAGGTAGTACAATTACTTGGCGACATAATAACAGTATGAGTGCATGGTTTGGGAAAATAGATGCAGAAGGACAAATGGATGAAAGGATGGCCGCATCTGGCAACTTTACTGTTTGCTTTTTTTCAATGCAAAGGAGGAGCGTATAATTATTAAAAAGGGTATTTTTGGAGATGGACAGGCAGGCTGTAGGGGAGGAGGTAGGCCTGTATTTTGAACTTAAAAACTCAAATGGGTTTTTGGGTTCAAAATGTGTATTTTTCCCTTATGCTGCTATCCTTTTATAATCCATAATTTTGGGGCCAGGTAGTCTAATTACTTGGCTACATAATAACAGTATAAGTGCATGGTTTGGGAAAATAGATGCAGAAGGACAAATGGATGAAAGGATGGCCGCATCTGGCAACTTTACTGTTTGCTTTTTTTCAATGCAAAGGAGGAGCGTATAATTATTAAAAAATGTATTTTTGGAGATGGACAGGCAGGCTGTAGGGGAGGAGGTAGGCCTGTATTTTGAACTTAAAAACTCAAATGGGTTTTTGGGTTCAAAATGTGTATTTTTTCCCTTATGCTGCTATCCTTTTTTAATCCATAATTTTGGGGCCAGGTTGTTCGATAACTTGGCAAAGTGAAAACAGTATGAGTGTATGATGGTTTGGGAACATAGGTGTAGAAGCACAAATCGATGAAAGGATAGCAGCATATGGCAACTTAACTGTTTGTTTTCCAAAGCAAACGAAGAGTGTATAATTATTAAAAACTGTATTTTTGGAGATGGACAGGCAGGCTGTAGGGGAGGAGGTAGGCCTGTATTTTGAACTTAAAAACTCAAATGGGTTTTTGGGTTCAAAATGTGTATTTTTCACTAATGCTGCTATCCTTTTATAATTCATAATTTTTGGGCCAGGTAGTCTAATTACTTGGCGACATAATAACAGTATGAGTTCATGGTTTGGGAAAATAGATGCAGAAGGACAAATGGATGAAAGGATGGCCGCATCTGGCAACTTTATTGTTTGCTTTTTTTCAATGCAAAGGAGGAGCGTATAATTATTAAAAAGGGTATTTTTGGAGATGGACAGGCAGGCTGTAGGGGAGGAGGTAGGCCTGTATTTTGAACTTAAAAACTCAAATGGGTTTTTGGGTTCAAAATGTGTATTTTTCCCTTATGCTGCTATCCTTTTATAATCCATAATTTTTGGGCCAGGTAGTCTAATTACTTGGCGACATAATAACAGTATGAGTGCATGGTTTGGGAAAATAGATGCAGAAGGACAAATGGATGAAAGGATGGCCGCATCTGGCAACTTTACTGTTTGCTTTTTTTCAATGCAAAGGAGGAGCGTATAATTATTAAAAAGGGTATTTTTGGAGATGGACAGGCAGGCTGTAGGGGTGGAGGTAGGCCTGTATTTTGAACTTAAAAACTCAAATGGGTTTTTGGGTTCAAAATGTGTATTTTTCCCTTATGCTGCTATCCTTTTATAATCCATAATTTTGGGGCCAGGTTGTCCGATAACTTAGCAAAGTGAAAACAGTATCAGTGTTTGATGGTTACCCCTGCTATCGGCGCTGCTGCCCCTTCTCTCCCCCTGGCTATCAGTGCCGCTGCCCCATTGCCGGCGCCGATAGCCAGGGGTAGAGAAACGGCGCCGGCAATGGGGCAGCGTCGTCGACAGACAGGGGGAAAGAAGAGGCAGCGGCACCCATTGCTGGCGCCGCTGCCCCGTGTCCCCCCACCAGAGGCCTGAAGCAGCACGGACCTGACCCCGGCAACAGAGTAATTATACAACTAGGGATGGGGGAGGCAACGGGGCAGCGGCACCGGCAATGGGTGCCGCTGCCCCTTATCCCCCCCTGGCTATCGGTGCCGTTGCCCCATTGCCGGCGCCGCTTCTCTCCCCCTGTATTTTGAACTTAAAAACTCAAATGGATTTTTGGCTTCAAAATGTGTATTTTTCACTAATGCTGCTATCCTTTTATAATCCATAATTTTTGGGCCAGGTAGTACAATTACTTGGCGACATAATAACAGTATGAGTGCATGGTTTGGGAAAATAGATGCAGAAGGACAAATGGATGAAAGGATGGCCGCATCTGGCAACTTTACTGTTTGCTTTTTTTCAATGCAAAGGAGGAGCGTATAATTATTAAAAAATGTATTTTTGGAGATGGACAGGCAGGCTGTAGGGGAGGAGGTAGGCCTGTATTTTGAACTTAAAAACTCAAATGGGTTTTTGGGTTCAAAATGTGTATTTTTCCCTTATGCTGCTATCCTTTTATAATCCATAATTTTGGGGCCAGGTAGTCTAATTACTTGGCGACATAATAACAGTATGAGTGCATGGTTTGGGAAAATAGATGCAGAAGGACAAATGGATGAAAGGATGGCCGCATCTGGCAACTTTACTGTTTGCTTTTTTTCAATGCAAAGGAGGAGCGTATAATTATTAAAAAGGGTATTTTTGGAGATGGACAGGCAGGCTGTAGGGGAGGAGGTAGGCCTGTATTTTGAACTTAAAAACTCAAATGGGTTTTTGGGTTCAAAATGTGTATTTTTCACTAATGCTTGTCACGATTCGGCTTCCAGGTAGTGGATCCTCTGTGTCAGCGAGGGATTGGCGTGGACCGTGCTAGTGGACCGGTTCTAAGAGGCTACTGGTATTCACCAGAGCCCGCCGCAAAGCGGGATGGTCTTGCTGCGGCAGTAGCAACCAGGTCGTATCCACTAGCAACGGCTCTACCTCGCTGACTGCTGAGAAGGCGTGGGACAGAAGGACTAGGCAGAGGCAAGGTCAGACGTAGCAGAAGGTCGGGGGCAGGCGGCAAGGTTCGTAGTCAGGATGGGTAGCAGAAGTTCAGGTACACAGGCTTTGGACACACTAAACGCTTTCACTGGCACAAGGCAACAAGATCCGGCAAGGGAGTGCAAGGAAGGAGACTAGATAAAGGCAGGGAGCAGGTGGGAGCCAATTAAGCTAATTGGGCCAGGCACCAATCATTGGTGCACTGGCCCTTTAAGTCTCAGAGAGCTGGCGCGCGCGCGCCCTAGAGAGCGGAGCCGTGCGCGCCAGCACATGACAGCAGGGGACCGGGACGGGTAAGTGACCTGGGATGCGACTCGCGAGCGGGCGCGTCCCGCTGTGCGAATCGCATCCCCAACGGCCAAAACAGTGCAGCGCTCCCGGTCAGCGGGACTGACCGGAGCGCTGCAGGGAGAAAGACGCCGTGAGCGCTCCGGGGAGGAGCGGGGACCCGGAGCGCTAGGCGTAACAGTACCCCCCCCCTTAGGTCTCCCCTTCTCTTTGTCCGGTAACTGCCTCCCCTGGGATGAGGACACCGGGAAAGAATGGAGGGTTTCCTCAACGGCAGGCAGTACAGCAGGAGTGGGGATGGGGAGGGAGGGCAGAGGGCGAGGCCTGGCACGGGGCAGTGTGACACCAGGACGGGGGCCATGGGGAGGCACAGAGGCTTGCCTGATGGGACTGGGAGGGGGGGAGAGGCACTTCCTGTGGCAGGCAGAGTCCCAGTTCCTGATCTCCCCGGTGGTCCAATCAATGGTGGGGGAATGAAGCCGGAGCCAAGGCAGACCGAGGAGGACCTCAGAGGTACAGTTGGGGAGAATGAAGAACTCAATCCTTTCGTGGTGGGGTCCGATAGACATCAGGAGGGGTTCTGTGCGGAAACGCACGGTGCAGTCCAATCTGGCTCCGTTGACCGCGGAAATGTAGAGCGGTTTGACGAGACGGGTCACCGGGATGCTGAATTTATTAACAAAGGACTCCAACATAAAATTCCCGGAGGCACCAGAGTCCAAGCAGGCCACGGCTGAGAGGGAGGAGTTGGTAGTAGGAGAAATCCGCACGGGCACCGTGAGACGTGGAGAAGAAGACTTAGAACCAAAAGATGCAACACCCACGTGAGCTGGGTGCGTGCGTGCGTTTCCCAGGCGTGGAGGACGGATAGGGCAATCCACCAAGAAATGTTCAGTACTGGCACAGTACAGACAGAGATTTTCTTCTCTACGGCGATTCCTCTCTTCCTGGGTCAGGCGAGACCGATCCACTTGCATGGCCTCCTCGGCGGGAGGCCCAGGCGAAGACTGCAAAGGATGCTGTGGGAGAGGTGCCCAGAGATCTAAGTCTTTTTCCTGGCGGAGCTCTTGGTGTCGTTCAGAAAAACGCATGTCAATGCGGGTAGCCAAATGGATGAGTTCTTGGAGGTTGGCAGGAATCTCTCGTGCGGCCAGCACATCCTTGATGCGACTGGATAGGCCTTTTTTAAAGGTCGCGCAGAGAGCCTCATTATTCCAGGATAGTTCAGAAGCAAAAGTACGGAATTGTATGGCGTACTCGCCAACGGAAGAATTACCCTGGACCAGGTTCAGCAAGGCAGTCTCAGCAGAAGAGGCTCGGGCAGGTTCCTCAAAGACACTTCGGACTTCAGCAAAGAAGGACTGGACTGTGGCTGTGGCAGGATCATTGCGGTCCCAGAGCGGTGTGGCCCAAGACAAGGCCTTTCCTGAAAGAAGGCTTACTACGAACGCCACCTTAGACCGTTCTGTAGGAAACAAGTCTGACAACATCTCCATATGCAGGGAACACTGAGACAAAAATCCACGGCAGAGTCTGGAGTCCCCATCAAATTTGTCCGGCAGGGACAAGCGGAGGTTAGGAGCGGCCACTCGCTGCGGAGGAGGTGCAGGAGCTGGCGGAGGAGATGGTTGCTGCTGTAGCAGAGGCAGAATTTGCTGTAACATGGCGGTCAACTGCGACAGCTGCTGTCCTTGTTGGGCAATCTGCTGCGATTGCTGAGCGACCACCGTGGGAAGATCAGCGAGACTTGGCAGCGGCACCTCAGCGGGATCCATGGCCGGATCTACTGTCACGATTCGGCTTCCAGGTAGTGGATCCTCTGTGTCAGCGAGGGATTGGCGTGGACCGTGCTAGTGGACCGGTTCTAAGAGGCTACTGGTATTCACCAGAGCCCGCCGCAAAGCGGGATGGTCTTGCTGCGGCAGTAGCAACCAGGTCGTATCCACTAGCAACGGCTCTACCTCGCTGACTGCTGAGAAGGCGTGGGACAGAAGGACTAGGCAGAGGCAAGGTCAGACGTAGCAGAAGGTCGGGGGCAGGCGGCAAGGTTCGTAGTCAGGATGGGTAGCAGAAGTTCAGGTACACAGGCTTTGGACACACTAAACGCTTTCACTGGCACAAGGCAACAAGATCCGGCAAGGGAGTGCAAGGAAGGAGACTAGATAAAGGCAGGGAGCAGGTGGGAGCCAATTAAGCTAATTGGGCCAGGCACCAATCATTGGTGCACTGGCCCTTTAAGTCTCAGAGAGCTGGCGCGCGCGCGCCCTAGAGAGCGGAGCCGCGCGCGCCAGCACATGACAGCAGGGGACCGGGACGGGTAAGTGACCTGGGATGCGACTCGCGAGCGGGCGCGTCCCGCTGTGCGAATCGCATCCCCAACGGCCAAAACAGTGCAGCGCTCCCGGTCAGCGGGACTGACCGGAGCGCTGCAGGGAGAAAGACGCCGTGAGCGCTCCGGGGAGGAGCGGGGACCCGGAGCGCTAGGCGTAACAATGCTGCTATCCTTTTATAATCCATAATTTTTGGGCCAGGTAGTCTAATTACTTGGCGACATAATAACAGTATGAGTTCATGGTTTGGGAAAATAGATGCAGAAGGACAAATGGATGAAAGGATGGCCGCATCTGGCAACTTTACTGTTTGCTTTTTTTCAATGCAAAGGAGGAGCGTATAATTATTAAAAAGGGTATTTTTGGATATGGACAGGCAGGCTGTAGGGGTGGAGGTAGGCCTGTATTTTGAACTTAAAAACTCAAATGGGTTTTTGGGTTCAAAATGTGTATTTTTCCCTTATGCTGCTATCCTTTTATAATCCATAATTTTGGGGCCAGGTTGTCCGATAACTTAGCAAAGTGAAAACAGTATCAGTGTTTGATGGTTACCCCTGCTATCGGCGCTGCTGCCCCTTCTCTCCCCCTGGCTATCAGTGCCGCTGCCCCATTGCCGGCGCCGATAGCCAGGGGTAGAGAAACGGCGCCGGCAATGGGGCAGCGTCGTCGACAGACAGGGGGAAAGAAGAGGCAGCGGCACCCATTGCTGGCGCCGCTGCCCCGTGTCCCCCCACCAGAGGCCTGAAGCAGCACGGACCTGACCCCGGCAATAGGGTAATTATACAACTAGGGATGGGGGAGGCAACGGGGCAGCGGCACCGGCAATGGGTGCCGCTGCCCCTTATCCCCCCCTGGCTATCGGTGCCGTTGCCCCATTGCCGGCGCCGCTTCTCTCCCCCTGTATTTTGAACTTAAAAACTCAAATGGATTTTTGGCTTCAAAATGTGTATTTTTCACTAATGCTGCTATCCTTTTATAATCCATAATTTTTGGGCCAGGTAGTACAATTACTTGGCGACATAATAACAGTATGAGTGCATGGTTTGGGAAAATAGATGCAGAAGGACAAATGGATGAAAGAATGGCCGCATCTGGCAACTTTACTGTTTGCTTTTTTTCAATGCAAAGGAGGAGCGTATAATTATTAAAAAGGGTATTTTTGGAGATGGACAGGCAGGCTGTAGGGGAGGAGGTAGGCCTGTATTTTGAACTTAAAAACTCAAATGGGTTTTTGGGTTCAAAATGTGTATTTTTCCCTTATGCTGCTATCCTTTTATAATCCATAATTTTGGGGCCAGGTAGTCTAATTACTTGGCTACATAATAACAGTATAAGTGCATGGTTTGGGAAAATAGATGCAGAAGGACAAATGGATGAAAGGATGGCCGCATCTGGCAACTTTACTGTTTGCTTTTTTTCAATGCAAAGGAGGAGCGTATAATTATTAAAAAATGTATTTTTGGAGATGGACAGGCAGGCTGTAGGGGAGGAGGTAGGCCTGTATTTTGAACTTAAAAACTCAAATGGGTTTTTGGGTTCAAAATGTGTATTTTTTCCCTTATGCTGCTATCCTTTTTTAATCCATAATTTTGGGGCCAGGTTGTTCGATAACTTGGCAAAGTGAAAACAGTATGAGTGTATGATGGTTTGGGAACATAGGTGTAGAAGCACAAATCGATGAAAGGATAGCAGCATATGGCAACTTAACTGTTTATTTTCCAAAGCAAACGAAGAGTGTATAATTATTAAAAACTGTATTTTTGGAGATGGACAGGCAGGCTGTAGGGGAGGAGGTAGGCCTGTATTTTGAACTTAAAAACTCAAATGGGTTTTTGGGTTCAAAATGTGTATTTTTCCCTTATGCTGCTATCCTTTTATAATCCATAATTTTGGGGCCAGGTAGTCTAATTACTTGGCGACATAATAACAGTATGAGTGCATGGTTTGGGAAAATAGATGCAGAAGGACAAATGGATGAAAGGATGGCCGCATCTGGCAACTTTACTGTTTGCTTTTTTTCAATGCAAAGGAGGAGCGTATAATTATTAAAAAGGGTATTTTTGGAGATGGACAGGCAGGCTGTAGGGGAGGAGGTAGGCCTATATTTTGAACTTAAAAACTCAAATGGGTTTTTGGGTTCAAAATGTGTATTTTTCCCTTATGCTGCTATCCTTTTATAATCCATAATTTTGGGGCCAGGTAGTCTAATTACTTGGCGACATAATAACAGTATGAGTGCATGGTTTGGGAAAATAGATGCAGAAGGACAAATGGATGAAAGGATGGCCGCATCTGGCAACTTTACTGTTTGCTTTTTTTCAATGCAAAGGAGGAGCGTATAATTATTAAAAAGGGTATTTTTGGAGATGGACAGGCAGGCTGTAGGGGAGGAGGTAGGCCTGTATTTTGAACTTAAAAACTCAAATGGGTTTTTGGGTTCAAAATGTGTATTTTTCACTAATGCTGCTATCCTTTTATAATCCATAATTTTTGGGCCAGGTAGTCTAATTACTTGGCGACATAATAACAGTATGAGTTCATGGTTTGGGAAAATAGATGCAGAAGGACAAATGGATGAAAGGATGGCCGCATCTGGCAACTTTATTGTTTGCTTTTTTTCAATGCAAAGGAGGAGCGTATAATTATTAAAAAGGGTATTTTTGGAGATGGACAGGCAGGCTGTAGGGGAGGAGGTAGGCCTGTATTTTGAACTTAAAAACTCAAATGGGTTTTTGGGTTCAAAATGTGTATTTTTCCCTTATGCTGCTATCCTTTTATAATCCATAATTTTTGGGCCAGGTAGTCTAATTACTTGGCGACATAATAACAGTATGAGTGCATGGTTTGGGAAAATAGATGCAGAAGGACAAATGGATGAAAGGATGGCCGCATCTGGCAACTTTACTGTTTGCTTTTTTCAATGCAAAGGAGGAGCGTATAATTATTAAAAAATGTATTTTTGGAGATGGACAGGCAGGCTGTAGGGGAGGAGGTAGGCCTGTATTTTGAACTTAAAAACTCAAATGGGTTTTTGGGTTCAAAATGTGTATTTTTTCCCTTATGCTGCTATCCTTTTATAATCCATAATTTTGGGGCCAGGTTGTTCGATAACTTGGCAAAGTGAAAACAGTATGAATGTATGATGGTTTGGGAACATAGGTGTAGAAGCACAAATCGATGAAAGGATAGCAGCATATGGCAACTTAACTGTTTGCTTTTCCAAAGCAAATGAAGAGTGCATAATTATTAAAACAGGGTATTTTTGGAGATGGACAGGCAGGCTGATGGGGAGGAGGTAGGCCTGTATTTTGAACTTAAAAACTCAAATGGGTTTTTGGGTTCAAAATCTGTATTTTTCCCTTATGCTGCTATCCTTTTATAATCCATAATTTTGGGGCCAGGTTGTCCGATAACTTAGCAAAGTGAAAACAGTATGAGTTTATGATGGTTACCCCTGCTATCGGCACTGCTGCCCCTTCTCTCCCCCTGGCTATCAGTGCCGCTGCCCCATTGCCGGCGCCGATAGCCAGGGGTAGAGAAACTGCGCCAGCAATGGGGCAGCGTCGTCGACAGACAGGGGGAAAGAAGAGGCAGCGGCACCCATTGCTGGCGCCGCTGCCCCGTGTCCCCCCACCGGAGGCCTAAAGCAGCACGGACCCGACCCCGGCAACAGGGTAATTATACAACTAGGGATGGGGGAGGCAACGGGGCAGCAGCGCCGGCAATGGGTGCTGCTGCCCCTTATCCCCCCCTGGCTATCGGTGCCGTTGCCCCATTGCCGGCTCCGCTTCTCTCCCCCTGGCTATCGGCACTGGCAATGGGACAGCGGCACCGATAGCCAGGGGGAGAGAAGGGGCAGCGGCGCCGATAGCAGGGGGAGAGAAGCGGCGGTAGCAGGGCTCTAGACCCCAGAAATGGCAGGGGGAGAGAAGCAGGCAGCAATGGCCTCTCTCCCCCTGCCTTCCTGGGGGCTCTGTGGGGTGAGAAGCAGTGTATCGGGTATACACATACACACACACGCACCCTCATTTTATGAAGGATATTTGGGTAAAAAACTTTTTTTACCCAAATATCCTTGGTAAAATGAGGGTGCGTGTTATAGGCCGGTGCGTGGTACACCCCGATAAATACGATAATTTTCCCTTATGCTGCTACCCTTTTATTATACATAATTTTTGGGCCAGGTAGTCTAATAACTTGGCGGCATGATAACAGTATGAGTGCATGGTTTCGGAAAATAGGTGCAAAAGGACAAATGGATGAAAGGATGGCTGCATATGGCAACTTTACTGTTTGCTTTTTTTCAATGCAAAGGAGGAGCGTAAAATTATTAAAAAGGGTATATTTGAAGATGGACAGGCAGGCTAAAGGTGAAGACGTAGGCCTGTATTTTGAATGGGTTTTTGTGTATTTTTCCCTTATGCTGCTATCCTTTTAAAATCCATAATTTTGGGGCTAGGTACTCCGATAACTTGTTAAAGTGAGAACAGTATGAGTGTATGATGGTTTTGGAACATTGGTGTAGAAGCACAAATCGATGAAAGGATAGCAGCATATGGCAACTTAACTGTTTGTTTGTTTTTCCAAAGCAAATGAAGAGTGCATAATTATTAAAAAAGGGTATTTTTGGAGATGAACAGGCAGGCTGATGGGGAGGAGGTAGGCCTGTATTTTGAACTTAAAAACTCAAATGGGTTTTTGGGTTCAAAATGCGTATTTTTCCCTTATGCTGCTATCCTTTTATAATCCATAATTTTGGGGCCAGGTTGTCCGATAACTTGGCAAAGTGAAAACAGTATGAGTGTATGATGGTTTGGGAACATAGGTGTAGAAGCACAAATCGATGAAAGAATAGCAGCATATGGCAACTTAACTGTTTGTTTTCCAAAGCAAACGAAGAGTGTATAATTATTAAAAACTGTATTTTTGGAGATGGACAGGCAGGCTGTAGGGGAGGAGGTAGGCCTGTATTTTGAACTTAAAAACTCAAATGGGTTTTTGGGTTCAAAATGTGTATTTTTCACTAATGCTGCTATCCTTTTATAATCCATAATTTTTGGTCCAGGTAGTCTAATTACTTGGCGACATAATAACAGTATGAGTGCATGGTTTGGGAAAATAGATGCAGAAGGACAAATGGATGAAAGGATTGCCGCATCTGGCAACTTTACTGTTGGCTTTTTTTCAATGCAAAGGAGGAGCGTATAATTATTAAAAAGTGTATTTTTGGAGATGGACAGGCAGGCTGTAGGGGAGGAGGTAGGCCTGTATTTTGAACTTAAAAACTCAAATGGGTTTTTGGGTTCAAAATGTGTATTTTTCCCTTATGCTGCTATCCTTTTATAATCCATAATTTTTGGGCCAGGTAGTCTAATTACTTGGCGACATAATAACAGTATGAGTGCATGGTTTGGGAAAATAGATGCAGAAGGACAAATGGATGAAAGGATGGCCGCATCTGGCAACTTTACTGTTTGCTTTTTTTCAATGCAAAGGAGGAGCGTATAATTATTAAAAAATGTATTTTTGGAGATGGACAGGCAGGCTGTAGGGGAGGAGGTAGGCCTGTATTTTGAACTTAAAAACTCAAATGGGTTTTTGGGTTCAAAATGTGTATTTTTTCCCTTATGCTGCTATCCTTTTATAATCCATAATTTTGGGGCCAGGTTGTTCGATAACTTGGCAAAGTGAAAACAGTATGAGTGTATGATGGTTTGGGAACATAGGTGTAGAAGCACAAATCGATGAAAGGATAGCAGCATATGGCAACTTAACTGTTTGTTTTCCAAAGCAAACGAAGAGTGTATAATTATTAAAAACTGTATTTTTGGAGATGGACAGGCAGGCTGTAGGGGAGGAGGTAGGCCTGTATTTTGAACTTAAAAACTCAAATGGGTTTTTGGGTTCAAAATGTGTATTTTTCCCTTATGCTGCTATCCTTTTATAATCCATAATTTTGGGGCCAGGTAGTCTAATTACTTGGCGACATAATAACAGTATGAGTGCATGGTTTGGGAAAATAGATGCAGAAGGACAAATGGATGAAAGGATGGCCGCATCTGGCAACTTTACTGTTTCTTTTTTTCAATGCAAAGGAGGAGCGTATAATTATTAAAAAGGGTATTTTTGGAGATGGACAGGCAGGCTGTAGGGGAGGAGGTAGGCCTGTATTTTGAACTTAAAAACTCAAATGGGTTTTTGGGTTCAAAATGTGTATTTTTCACTAATGCTGCTATCCTTTTATAATCCATAATTTTTGGGCCAGGTAGTCTAATTACTTGGCGACATAATAACAGTATGAGTGCATGGTTTGGGAAAATAGATGCAGAAGGACAAATGGATGAAAGGATGGCCGCATCTGGCAACTTTATTGTTTGCTTTTTTTCAATGCAAAGGAGGAGCGTATAATTATTAAAAAGGGTATTTTTGGAGATGGACAGGCAGGCTGTAGGGGAGGAGGTAGGCCTGTATTTTGAACTTAAAAACTCAAATGGGTTTTTGGGTTCAAAATGTGTTTTTTTCCCTTATGCTGCTATCCTTTTATAATCCATAATTTTTGGGCCAGGTAGTCTAATTACTTGGCGACATAATAACAGTATGAGTGCATGGTTTGGGAAAATAGATGCAGAAGGACAAATGGATGAAAGGATGGCCGCATCTGGCAACTTTACTGTTTGCTTTTTTTCAATGCAAAGGAGGAGCGTATAATTATTAAAAAGGGTATTTTTGGAGATGGACAGGCAGGCTGTAGGGGTGGAGGTAGGCCTGTATTTTGAACTTAAAAACTCAAATGGGTTTTTGGGTTCAAAATGTGTATTTTTCCCTTATGCTGCTATCCTTTTATAATCCATAATTTTGGGGCCAGGTTGTCCGATAACTTAGCAAAGTGAAAACAGTATGAGTGCCCCTTCTCTCCCCCTGGCTATCAGTGCCGCTGCCCCATTGCCGGCGCCGATAGCCAGGGGTAGAGAAACGGCGCCGGCAATGGGGCAGCGTCGTCGACAGACAGGGGGAAAGAAGAGGCAGCGGCACCCATTGCTGGCGCCGCTGCCCTGTGTCCCCCCACCGGAGGCCTGAAGCAGCACGGACCCGACCCCGGCAACAGGGTAATTATACAACTAGGGATGGGGGAGGCAACGGGGCAGCGGCACCGGCAATGGGTGGCGCTGCCCCTTATCCCCCCCTGGCTATCGGTGCCGTTGCCCCATTGCCGGCGCCTCTTCTCTCCCCCTGTATTTTGAACTTAAAAACTCAAATGGGTTTTTGGGTTCAAAATGCGTATTTTTCCCTTATGCTGCTATCCTTTTATAATCCATAATTTTGGGGCCAGGTTGTCCGATAACTTGGCAAAGTGAAAACAGTATGAGTGTATGATGGTTTGGGAACATAGGTGTGGAAGCACAAATCGATGAAAGGATAGCAGCATATGGCAACTTAACTGTTTGTTTTCCAAAGCAAACGAAGAGTGTATAATTATTAAAAACTGTATTTTTGGAGATGGACAGGCAGGCTGTAGGGGAGGAGGTAGGCCTGTATTTTGAACTTAAAAACTCAAATGGGTTTTTGGGTTCAAAATGTGTATTTTTCACTAATGCTGCTATCCTTTTATAATCCATAATTTTTGGGCCAGGTAGTCTAATTACTTGGCGACATAATAACAGTATGAGTGCATGGTTTGGGAAAATAGATGCAGAAGGACAAATGGATGAAAGGATGGCCGCATCTGGCAACTTTATTGTTTGCTTTTTTTCAATGCAAAGGAGGAGCGTATAATTATTAAAAAGGGTATTTTTGGAGATGGACAGGCAGGCTGTAGGGGAGGAGGTAGGCCTGTATTTTGAACTTAAAAACTCAAATGGGTATTTGGGTTCAAAATGTGTATTTTTCCCTTATGCTGCTATCCTTTTATAATCCATAATTTTTGGGCCAGGTAGTCTAATTACTTGGCGACATAATAACAGTATGAGTGCATGGTTTGGGAAAATAGATGCAGAAGGACAAATGGATGAAAGGATGGCCGCATCTGGCAACTTTACTGTTTGCTTTTTTTCAATGCAAAGGAGGAGCGTATAATTATTAAAAAGGGTATTTTTGGAGATGGACAGGCAGGCTGTAGGGGTGGAGGTAGGCCTGTATTTTGAACTTAAAAACTCAAATGGGTTTTTGGGTTCAAAATGTGTATTTTTCCCTTATGCTGCTATCCTTTTATAATCCATAATTTTGGGGCCAGGTTGTCCGATAACTTAGCAAAGTGAAAACAGTATGAGTGCCCCTTCTCTCCCCCTGGCTATCAGTGCCGCTGCCCCATTGCCGGCGCCGATAGCCAGGGGTAGAGAAACGGCGCCGGCAATGGGGCAGCGTCGTCGACAGACAGGGGGAAAGAAGAGGCAGCGTCACCCATTGCTGGCGCCGCTGCCCTGTGTCCCCCCACCGGAGGCCTGAAGCAGCACGGACCCGACCCCGGCAACAGGGTAATTATACAACTAGGGATGGGGGAGGCAACGGGGCAGCGGCACCGGCAATGGGTGGCGCTGCCCCTTATCCCCCCCTGGCTATCGGTGCCGTTGCCCCATTGCCGGCGCCTCTTCTCTCCCCCTGTATTTTGAACTTAAAAACTCAAATGGGTTTTTGGGTTCAAAATGCGTATTTTTCCCTTATGCTGCTATCCTTTTATAATCCATAATTTTGGGGCCAGGTTGTCCGATAACTTGGCAAAGTGAAAACAGTATGAGTGTATGATGGTTTGGGAACATAGGTGTGGAAGCACAAATCGATGAAAGGATAGCAGCATATGGCAACTTAACTGTTTGTTTTCCAAAGCAAACGAAGAGTGTATAATTATTAAAAACTGTATTTTTGGAGATGGACAGGCAGGCTGTAGGGGAGGAGGTAGGCCTGTATTTTGAACTTAAAAACTCAAATGGGTTTTTGGGTTCAAAATGTGTATTTTTCACTAATGCTGCTATCCTTTTATAATCCATAATTTTTGGGCCAGGTAGTCTAATTACTTGGCGACATAATAACAGTATGAGTGCATGGTTTGGGAAAATAGATGCAGAAGGACAAATGGATGAAAGGATGGCCGCATCTGGCAACTTTACTGTTTGCTTTTTTTCAATGCAAAGGAGGAGCGTATAATTATTAAAAAGGGTATTTTTGGAGATGGACAGGCAGGCTGTAGGGGAGGAGGTAGGCCTGTATTTTGAACTTAAAAACTCAAATGGGTTTTTAGGTTCAAAATGTGTATTTTTTAACTTATGCTGCTATCCTTTTATAATCCATAATTTTGGGGCCAGGTTGTTCGATAACTTGGCAAAGTGAAAACAGTATGAGTATATGATGGTTTGGGAACATAGGTGTAGAAGCACAAATCGATGAAAGGATAGCAGCATATGGCAACTTAACTGTTTGTTTTCCAAAGCAAACGACGAGTGTATAATTATTAAAAACTGTATTTTTGGAGATGGACAGGCAGGCTGTAGGGGAGGAGGTAGGCCTGTATTTTGAACTTAAAAACTCAAATGGGTTTTTGGCTTCAAAATGTGTATTTTTCACTAATGCTGCTATCCTTTTATAATCCATAATTTTTGGTCCAGGTAGTCTAATTACTTGGCGACATAATAACAGTATGAGTGCATGGTTTGGGAAAATAGATGCAGAAGGACAAATGGATGAAAGGATGGCCGCATCTGGCAACTTTACTGTTTGCTTTTTTCAATGCAAAGGAGGAGCGTATAATTATTAAAAAGGGTATTTTTGGAGATGGACAGGCAGGCTGTAGGGGAGGAGGTAGGCCTGTATTTTGAACTTAAAAACTCAAATGGGTTTTTGGGTTCAAAATGTGTATTTTTCCCTTATGCTGCTATCCTTTTATAATCCATAATTTTTGGGCCAGGTAGTCTAATTACTTGGCGACATAATAACAGTATGAGTGCATGGTTTGGGAAAATAGATGCAGAAGGACAAATGGATGAAAGGATGGCTGCATCTGGCAACTTTACTGTTTGCTTTTTTTCAATGCAAAGGAGGAGCGTATAATTATTAAAAAGGGTATTTTTGGAGATGGACAGGCAGGCTGTAGGGGTGGAGGTAGGCCTGTATTTTGAACTTAAAAACTCAAATGGGTTTTTGGGTTCAAAATGTGTATTTTTCCCTTATGCTGCTATCCTTTTATAATCCATAATTTTGGGGCCAGGTTGTCCGATAACTTAGCAAAGTGAAAACAGTATCAGTGTTTGATGGTTACCCCTGCTATCGGCGCTGCTGCCCCTTCTCTCCCCCTGGCTATCAGTGCCGCTGCCCCATTGCCGGCGCCGATAGCCAGGGGTAGAGAAACGGCGCCGGCAATGGGGCAGCGTCGTCGACAGACAGGGGGAAAGAAGAGGCAGCGGCACCCATTGCTGGCGCCGCTGCCCCGTGTCCCCCCACCAGAGGCCTGAAGCAGCACGGACCTGACCCCGGCAATAGGGTAATTATACAACTAGGGATGGGGGAGGCAACGGGGCAGCGGCACCGGCAATGGGTGCCGCTGCCCCTTATCCCCCCCTGGCTATCGGTGCCGTTGCCCCATTGCCGGCGCCGCTTCTCTCCCCCTGTATTTTGAACTTAAAAACTCAAATGGATTTTTGGCTTCAAAATGTGTATTTTTCACTAATGCTGCTATCCTTTTATAATCCATAATTTTTGGGCCAGGTAGTACAATTACTTGGCGACATAATAACAGTATGAGTGCATGGTTTGGGAAAATAGATGCAGAAGGACAAATGGATGAAAGAATGGCCGCATCTGGCAACTTTACTGTTTGCTTTTTTTCAATGCAAAGGAGGAGCGTATAATTATTAAAAAGGGTATTTTTGGAGATGGACAGGCAGGCTGTAGGGGAGGAGGTAGGCCTGTATTTTGAACTTAAAAACTCAAATGGGTTTTTGGGTTCAAAATGTGTATTTTTCCCTTATGCTGCTATCCTTTTATAATCCATAATTTTGGGGCCAGGTAGTCTAATTACTTGGCTACATAATAACAGTATAAGTGCATGGTTTGGGAAAATAGATGCAGAAGGACAAATGGATGAAAGGATGGCCGCATCTGGCAACTTTACTGTTTGCTTTTTTTCAATGCAAAGGAGGAGCGTATAATTATTAAAAAATGTATTTTTGGAGATGGACAGGCAGGCTGTAGGGGAGGAGGTAGGCCTGTATTTTGAACTTAAAAACTCAAATGGGTTTTTGGGTTCAAAATGTGTATTTTTTCCCTTATGCTGCTATCCTTTTTTAATCCATAATTTTGGGGCCAGGTTGTTCGATAACTTGGCAAAGTGAAAACAGTATGAGTGTATGATGGTTTGGGAACATAGGTGTAGAAGCACAAATCGATGAAACGATAGCAGCATATGGCAACTTAACTGTTTGTTTTCCAAAGCAAACGAAGAGTGTATAATTATTAAAAACTGTATTTTTGGAGATGGACAGGCAGGCTGTAGGGGAGGAGGTAGGCCTGTATTTTGAACTTAAAAACTCAAATGGGTTTTTGGGTTCAAAATGTGTATTTTTCCCTTATGCTGCTATCCTTTTATAATCCATAATTTTGGGGCCAGGTAGTCTAATTACTTGGCGACATAATAACAGTATGAGTGCATGGTTTGGGAAAATAGATGCAGAAGGACAAATGGATGAAAGGATGGCCGCATCTGGCAACTTTACTGTTTGCTTTTTTTCAATGCAAAGGAGGAGCGTATAATTATTAAAAAGGGTATTTTTGGAGATGGACAGGCAGGCTGTAGGGGAGGAGGTAGGCCTATATTTTGAACTTAAAAACTCAAATGGGTTTTTGGGTTCAAAATGTGTATTTTTCCCTTATGCTGCTATCCTTTTATAATCCATAATTTTGGGGCCAGGTAGTCTAATTACTTGGCGACATAATAACAGTATGAGTGCATGGTTTGGGAAAATAGATGCAGAAGGACAAATGGATGAAAGGATGGCCGCATCTGGCAACTTTACTGTTTGCTTTTTTTCAATGCAAAGGAGGAGCGTATAATTATTAAAAAGGGTATTTTTGGAGATGGACAGGCAGGCTGTAGGGGAGGAGGTAGGCCTGTATTTTGAACTTAAAAACTCAAATGGGTTTTTGGGTTCAAAATGTGTATTTTTCACTAATGCTGCTATCCTTTTATAATCCATAATTTTTGGGCCAGGTAGTCTAATTACTTGGCGACATAATAACAGTATGAGTTCATGGTTTGGGAAAATAGATGCAGAAGGACAAATGGATGAAATTATGGCCGCATCTGGCAACTTTATTGTTTGCTTTTTTTCAATGCAAAGGAGGAGCGTATAATTATTAAAAAGGGTATTTTTGGAGATGGACAGGCAGGCTGTAGGGGAGGAGGTAGGCCTGTATTTTGAACTTAAAAACTCAAATGGGTTTTTGGGTTCAAAATGTGTATTTTTCCCTTATGCTGCTATCCTTTTATAATCCATAATTTTTGGGCCAGGTAGTCTAATTACTTGGCGACATAATAACAGTATGAGTGCATGGTTTGGGAAAATAGATGCAGAAGGACAAATGGATGAAAGGATGGCCGCATCTGGCAACTTTACTGTTTGCTTTTTTTCAATGCAAAGGAGGAGCGTATAATTATTAAAAAATGTATTTTTGGAGATGGACAGGCAGGCTGTAGGGGAGGAGGTAGGCCTGTATTTTGAACTTAAAAACTCAAATGGGTTTTTGGGTTCAAAATGTGTATTTTTTCCCTTATGCTGCTATCCTTTTATAATCCATAATTTTGGGGCCAGGTTGTTCGATAACTTGGCAAAGTGAAAACAGTATGAATGTATGATGGTTTGGGAACATAGGTGTAGAAGCACAAATCGATGAAAGGATAGCAGCATATGGCAACTTAACTGTTTGCTTTTCCAAAGCAAATGAAGAGTGCATAATTATTAAAACAGGGTATTTTTGGAGATGGACAGGCAGGCTGATGGGGAGGAGGTAGGCCTGTATTTTGAACTTAAAAACTCAAATGGGTTTTTGGGTTCAAAATCTGTATTTTTCCCTTATGCTGCTATCCTTTTATAATCCATAATTTTGGGGCCAGGTTGTCCGATAACTTAGCAAAGTGAAAACAGTATGAGTTTATGATGGTTACCCCTGCTATCGGCACTGCTGCCCCTTCTCTCCCCCTGGCTATCAGTGCCGCTGCCCCATTGCCGGCGCCGATAGCCAGGGGTAGAGAAACTGCGCCAGCAATGGGGCAGCGTCGTCGACAGACAGGGGGAAAGAAGAGGCAGCGGCACCCATTGCTGGCGCCGCTGCCCCGTGTCCCCCCACCGGAGGCCTAAAGCAGCACGGACCCGACCCCGGCAACAGGGTAATTATACAACTAGGGATGGGGGAGGCAACGGGGCAGCAGCGCCGGCAATGGGTGCTGCTGCCCCTTATCCCCCCCTGGCTATCGGTGCCGTTGCCCCATTGCCGGCTCCGCTTCTCTCCCCCTGGCTATCGGCACTGGCAATGGGACAGCGGCACCGATAGCCAGGGGGAGAGAAGGGGCAGCGGCGCCGATAGCAGGGGGAGAGAAGCGGCGGTAGCAGGGCTCTAGACCCCAGAAATGGCAGGGGGAGAGAAGCAGGCAGCAATGGCCTCTCTCCCCCTGCCTTCCTGGGGGCTCTGTGGGGTGAGAAGCAGTGTATCGGGTATACACATACACACACACGCACCCTCATTTTATGAAGGATATTTGGGTAAAAAACTTTTTTTACCCAAATATCCTTGGTAAAATGAGGGTGCGTGTTATAGGCCGGTGCGTGGTACACCCCGATAAATACGATAATTTTCCCTTATGCTGCTACCCTTTTATTATACATAATTTTTGGGCCAGGTAGTCTAATAACTTGGCGGCATGATAACAGTATGAGTGCATGGTTTCGGAAAATAGGTGCAAAAGGACAAATGGATGAAAGGATGGCTGCATATGGCAACTTTACTGTTTGCTTTTTTTCAATGCAAAGGAGGAGCGTAAAATTATTAAAAAGGGTATATTTGAAGATGGACAGGCAGGCTAAAGGTGAAGACGTAGGCCTGTATTTTGAATGGGTTTTTGTGTATTTTTCCCTTATGCTGCTATCCTTTTAAAATCCATAATTTTGGGGCTAGGTACTCCGATAACTTGTTAAAGTGAGAACAGTATGAGTGTATGATGGTTTTGGAACATTGGTGTAGAAGCACAAATCGATGAAAGGATAGCAGCATATGGCAACTTAACTGTTTGTTTGTTTTTCCAAAGCAAATGAAGAGTGCATAATTATTAAAAAAGGGTATTTTTGGAGATGAACAGGCAGGCTGATGGGGAGGAGGTAGGCCTGTATTTTGAACTTAAAAACTCAAATGGGTTTTTGGGTTCAAAATGCGTATTTTTCCCTTATGCTGCTATCCTTTTATAATCCATAATTTTGGGGCCAGGTTGTCCGATAACTTGGCAAAGTGAAAACAGTATGAGTGTATGATGGTTTGGGAACATAGGTGTAGAAGCACAAATCGATGAAAGAATAGCAGCATATGGCAACTTAACTGTTTGTTTTCCAAAGCAAACGAAGAGTGTATAATTATTAAAAACTGTATTTTTGGAGATGGACAGGCAGGCTGTAGGGGAGGAGGTAGGCCTGTATTTTGAACTTAAAAACTCAAATGGGTTTTTGGGTTCAAAATGTGTATTTTTCACTAATGCTGCTATCCTTTTATAATCCATAATTTTTGGTCCAGGTAGTCTAATTACTTGGCGACATAATAACAGTATGAGTGCATGGTTTGGGAAAATAGATGCAGAAGGACAAATGGATGAAAGGATTGCCGCATCTGGCAACTTTACTGTTGGCTTTTTTTCAATGCAAAGGAGGAGCGTATAATTATTAAAAAGTGTATTTTTGGAGATGGACAGGCAGGCTGTAGGGGAGGAGGTAGGCCTGTATTTTGAACTTAAAAACTCAAATGGGTTTTTGGGTTCAAAATGTGTATTTTTCCCTTATGCTGCTATCCTTTTATAATCCATAATTTTTGGGCCAGGTAGTCTAATTACTTGGCGACATAATAACAGTATGAGTGCATGGTTTGGGAAAATAGATGCAGAAGGACAAATGGATGAAAGGATGGCCGCATCTGGCAACTTTACTGTTTGCTTTTTTTCAATGCAAAGGAGGAGCGTATAATTATTAAAAAATGTATTTTTGGAGATGGACAGGCAGGCTGTAGGGGAGGAGGTAGGCCTGTATTTTGAACTTAAAAACTCAAATGGGTTTTTGGGTTCAAAATGTGTATTTTTTCCCTTATGCTGCTATCCTTTTATAATCCATAATTTTGGGGCCAGGTTGTTCGATAACTTGGCAAAGTGAAAACAGTATGAGTGTATGATGGTTTGGGAACATAGGTGTAGAAGCACAAATCGATGAAAGGATAGCAGCATATGGCAACTTAACTGTTTGTTTTCCAAAGCAAACGAAGAGTGTATAATTATTAAAAACTGTATTTTTGGAGATGGACAGGCAGGCTGTAGGGGAGGAGGTAGGCCTGTATTTTGAACTTAAAAACTCAAATGGGTTTTTGGGTTCAAAATGTGTATTTTTCCCTTATGCTGCTATCCTTTTATAATCCATAATTTTGGGGCCAGGTAGTCTAATTACTTGGCGACATAATAACAGTATGAGTGCATGGTTTGGGAAAATAGATGCAGAAGGACAAATGGATGAAAGGATGGCCGCATCTGGCAACTTTACTGTTTCTTTTTTTCAATGCAAAGGAGGAGCGTATAATTATTAAAAAGGGTATTTTTGGAGATGGACAGGCAGGCTGTAGGGGAGGAGGTAGGCCTGTATTTTGAACTTAAAAACTCAAATGGGTTTTTGGGTTCAAAATGTGTATTTTTCACTAATGCTGCTATCCTTTTATAATCCATAATTTTTGGGCCAGGTAGTCTAATTACTTGGCGACATAATAACAGTATGAGTGCATGGTTTGGGAAAATAGATGCAGAAGGACAAATGGATGAAAGGATGGCCGCATCTGGCAACTTTATTGTTTGCTTTTTTTCAATGCAAAGGAGGAGCGTATAATTATTAAAAAGGGTATTTTTGGAGATGGACAGGCAGGCTGTAGGGGAGGAGGTAGGCCTGTATTTTGAACTTAAAAACTCAAATGGGTTTTTGGGTTCAAAATGTGTTTTTTTCCCTTATGCTGCTATCCTTTTATAATCCATAATTTTTGGGCCAGGTAGTCTAATTACTTGGCGACATAATAACAGTATGAGTGCATGGTTTGGGAAAATAGATGCAGAAGGACAAATGGATGAAAGGATGGCCGCATCTGGCAACTTTACTGTTTGCTTTTTTTCAATGCAAAGGAGGAGCGTATAATTATTAAAAAGGGTATTTTTGGAGATGGACAGGCAGGCTGTAGGGGTGGAGGTAGGCCTGTATTTTGAACTTAAAAACTCAAATGGGTTTTTGGGTTCAAAATGTGTATTTTTCCCTTATGCTGCTATCCTTTTATAATCCATAATTTTGGGGCCAGGTTGTCCGATAACTTAGCAAAGTGAAAACAGTATGAGTGCCCCTTCTCTCCCCCTGGCTATCAGTGCCGCTGCCCCATTGCCGGCGCCGATAGCCAGGGGTAGAGAAACGGCGCCGGCAATGGGGCAGCGTCGTCGACAGACAGGGGGAAAGAAGAGGCAGCGGCACCCATTGCTGGCGCCGCTGCCCTGTGTCCCCCCACCGGAGGCCTGAAGCAGCACGGACCCGACCCCGGCAACAGGGTAATTATACAACTAGGGATGGGGGAGGCAACGGGGCAGCGGCACCGGCAATGGGTGGCGCTGCCCCTTATCCCCCCCTGGCTATCGGTGCCGTTGCCCCATTGCCGGCGCCTCTTCTCTCCCCCTGTATTTTGAACTTAAAAACTCAAATGGGTTTTTGGGTTCAAAATGCGTATTTTTCCCTTATGCTGCTATCCTTTTATAATCCATAATTTTGGGGCCAGGTTGTCCGATAACTTGGCAAAGTGAAAACAGTATGAGTGTATGATGGTTTGGGAACATAGGTGTGGAAGCACAAATCGATGAAAGGATAGCAGCATATGGCAACTTAACTGTTTGTTTTCCAAAGCAAACGAAGAGTGTATAATTATTAAAAACTGTATTTTTGGAGATGGACAGGCAGGCTGTAGGGGAGGAGGTAGGCCTGTATTTTGAACTTAAAAACTCAAATGGGTTTTTGGGTTCAAAATGTGTATTTTTCACTAATGCTGCTATCCTTTTATAATCCATAATTTTTGGGCCAGGTAGTCTAATTACTTGGCGACATAATAACAGTATGAGTGCATGGTTTGGGAAAATAGATGCAGAAGGACAAATGGATGAAAGGATGGCCGCATCTGGCAACTTTATTGTTTGCTTTTTTTCAATGCAAAGGAGGAGCGTATAATTATTAAAAAGGGTATTTTTGGAGATGGACAGGCAGGCTGTAGGGGAGGAGGTAGGCCTGTATTTTGAACTTAAAAACTCAAATGGGTATTTGGGTTCAAAATGTGTATTTTTCCCTTATGCTGCTATCCTTTTATAATCCATAATTTTTGGGCCAGGTAGTCTAATTACTTGGCGACATAATAACAGTATGAGTGCATGGTTTGGGAAAATAGATGCAGAAGGACAAATGGATGAAAGGATGGCCGCATCTGGCAACTTTACTGTTTGCTTTTTTTCAATGCAAAGGAGGAGCGTATAATTATTAAAAAGGGTATTTTTGGAGATGGACAGGCAGGCTGTAGGGGTGGAGGTAGGCCTGTATTTTGAACTTAAAAACTCAAATGGGTTTTTGGGTTCAAAATGTGTATTTTTCCCTTATGCTGCTATCCTTTTATAATCCATAATTTTGGGGCCAGGTTGTCCGATAACTTAGCAAAGTGAAAACAGTATGAGTGCCCCTTCTCTCCCCCTGGCTATCAGTGCCGCTGCCCCATTGCCGGCGCCGATAGCCAGGGGTAGAGAAACGGCGCCGGCAATGGGGCAGCGTCGTCGACAGACAGGGGGAAAGAAGAGGCAGCGTCACCCATTGCTGGCGCCGCTGCCCTGTGTCCCCCCACCGGAGGCCTGAAGCAGCACGGACCCGACCCCGGCAACAGGGTAATTATACAACTAGGGATGGGGGAGGCAACGGGGCAGCGGCACCGGCAATGGGTGGCGCTGCCCCTTATCCCCCCCTGGCTATCGGTGCCGTTGCCCCATTGCCGGCGCCTCTTCTCTCCCCCTGTATTTTGAACTTAAAAACTCAAATGGGTTTTTGGGTTCAAAATGCGTATTTTTCCCTTATGCTGCTATCCTTTTATAATCCATAATTTTGGGGCCAGGTTGTCCGATAACTTGGCAAAGTGAAAACAGTATGAGTGTATGATGGTTTGGGAACATAGGTGTGGAAGCACAAATCGATGAAAGGATAGCAGCATATGGCAACTTAACTGTTTGTTTTCCAAAGCAAACGAAGAGTGTATAATTATTAAAAACTGTATTTTTGGAGATGGACAGGCAGGCTGTAGGGGAGGAGGTAGGCCTGTATTTTGAACTTAAAAACTCAAATGGGTTTTTGGGTTCAAAATGTGTATTTTTCACTAATGCTGCTATCCTTTTATAATCCATAATTTTTGGGCCAGGTAGTCTAATTACTTGGCGACATAATAACAGTATGAGTGCATGGTTTGGGAAAATAGATGCAGAAGGACAAATGGATGAAAGGATGGCCGCATCTGGCAACTTTACTGTTTGCTTTTTTTCAATGCAAAGGAGGAGCGTATAATTATTAAAAAGGGTATTTTTGGAGATGGACAGGCAGGCTGTAGGGGAGGAGGTAGGCCTGTATTTTGAACTTAAAAACTCAAATGGGTTTTTAGGTTCAAAATGTGTATTTTTTAACTTATGCTGCTATCCTTTTATAATCCATAATTTTGGGGCCAGGTTGTTCGATAACTTGGCAAAGTGAAAACAGTATGAGTATATGATGGTTTGGGAACATAGGTGTAGAAGCACAAATCGATGAAAGGATAGCAGCATATGGCAACTTAACTGTTTGTTTTCCAAAGCAAACGAAGAGTGTATAATTATTAAAAACTGTATTTTTGGAGATGGACAGGCAGGCTGTAGGGGAGGAGGTAGGCCTGTATTTTGAACTTAAAAACTCAAATGGGTTTTTGGCTTCAAAATGTGTATTTTTCACTAATGCTGCTATCCTTTTATAATCCATAATTTTTGGGCCAGGTAGTCTAATTACTTGGCGACATAATAACAGTATGAGTGCATGGTTTGGGAAAATAGATGCAGAAGGACAAATGGATGAAAGGATGGCCGCATCTGGCAACTTTATTGTTTGCTTTTTTTCAATGCAAAGGAGGAGCGTATAATTATTAAAAAGGGTATTTTTGGAGATGGACAGGCAGGCTGTAGGGGAGGAGGTAGGCCTGTATTTTGAACTTAAAAACTCAAATGGGTATTTGGGTTCAAAATGTGTATTTTTCCCTTATGCTGCTATCCTTTTATAATCCATAATTTTTGGGCCAGGTAGTCTAATTACTTGGCGACATAATAACAGTATGAGTGCATGGTTTGGGAAAATAGATGCAGAAGGACAAATGGATGAAAGGATGGCCGCATCTGGCAACTTTACTGTTTGCTTTTTTTCAATGCAAAGGAGGAGCGTATAATTATTAAAAAGGGTATTTTTGGAGATGGACAGGCAGGCTGTAGGGGTGGAGGTAGGCCTGTATTTTGAACTTAAAAACTCAAATGGGTTTTTGGGTTCAAAATGTGTATTTTTCCCTTATGCTGCTATCCTTTTATAATCCATAATTTTGGGGCCAGGTTGTCCGATAACTTAGCAAAGTGAAAACAGTATGAGTGCCCCTTCTCTCCCCCTGGCTATCAGTGCCGCTGCCCCATTGCCGGCGCCGATAGCCAGGGGTAGAGAAACGGCGCCGGCAATGGGGCAGCGTCGTCGACAGACAGGGGGAAAGAAGAGGCAGCGTCACCCATTGCTGGCGCCGCTGCCCTGTGTCCCCCCACCGGAGGCCTGAAGCAGCACGGACCCGACCCCGGCAACAGGGTAATTATACAACTAGGGATGGGGGAGGCAACGGGGCAGCGGCACCGGCAATGGGTGGCGCTGCCCCTTATCCCCCCCTGGCTATCGGTGCCGTTGCCCCATTGCCGGCGCCTCTTCTCTCCCCCTGTATTTTGAACTTAAAAACTCAAATGGGTTTTTGGGTTCAAAATGCGTATTTTTCCCTTATGCTGCTATCCTTTTATAATCCATAATTTTGGGGCCAGGTTGTCCGATAACTTGGCAAAGTGAAAACAGTATGAGTGTATGATGGTTTGGGAACATAGGTGTGGAAGCACAAATCGATGAAAGGATAGCAGCATATGGCAACTTAACTGTTTGTTTTCCAAAGCAAACGAAGAGTGTATAATTATTAAAAACTGTATTTTTGAAAATGGACAGGCAGGCTGTAGGGGAGGAGGTAGGCCTGTATTTTGAACTTAAAAACTCAAATGGGTTTTTGGGTTCAAAATGTGTATTTTTCACTAATGCTGCTATCCTTTTATAATCCATAATTTTTGGGCCAGGTAGTCTAATTACTTGGCGACATAATAACAGTATGAGTGCATGGTTTGGGAAAATAGATGCAGAAGGACAAATGGATGAAAGGATGGCCGCATCTGGCAACTTTACTGTTTGCTTTTTTTCAATGCAAAGGAGGAGCGTATAATTATTAAAAAGGGTATTTTTGGAGATGGACAGGCAGGCTGTAGGGGAGGAGGTAGGCCTGTATTTTGAACTTAAAAACTCAAATGGGTTTTTAGGTTCAAAATGTGTATTTTTTAACTTATGCTGCTATCCTTTTATAATCCATAATTTTGGGGCCAGGTTGTTCGATAACTTGGCAAAGTGAAAACAGTATGAGTATATGATGGTTTGGGAACATAGGTGTAGAAGCACAAATCGATGAAAGGATAGCAGCATATGGCAACTTAACTGTTTGTTTTCCAAAGCAAACGAAGAGTGTATAATTATTAAAAACTGTATTTTTGGAGATGGACAGGCAGGCTGTAGGGGAGGAGGTAGGCCTGTATTTTGAACTTAAAAACTCAAATGGGTTTTTGGCTTCAAAATGTGTATTTTTCACTAATGCTGCTATCCTTTTATAATCCATAATTTTTGGGCCAGGTAGTCTAATTACTTGGCGACATAATAACAGTATGAGTGCATGGTTTGGGAAAATAGATGCAGAAGGACAAATGGATGAAAGGATGGCCGCATCTGGCAACTTTACTGTTTGCTTTTTTCAATGCAAAGGAGGAGCGTATAATTATTAAAAAGGGTATTTTTGGAGATGGACAGGCAGGCTGTAGGGGAGGAGGTAGGCCTGTATTTTGAACTTAAAAACTCAAATGGGTTTTTGGGTTCAAAATGTGTATTTTTCCCTTATGCTGCTATCCTTTTATAATCCATAATTTTTGGGCCAGGTAGTCTAATTACTTGGCGACATAATAACAGTATGAGTGCATGGTTTGGGAAAATAGATGCAGAAGGACAAATGGATGAAAGGATGGCTGCATCTGGCAACTTTACTGTTTGCTTTTTTTCAATGCAAAGGAGGAGCGTATAATTATTAAAAAGGGTATTTTTGGAGATGGACAGGCAGGCTGTAGGGGTGGAGGTAGGCCTGTATTTTGAACTTAAAAACTCAAATGGGTTTTTGGGTTCAAAATGTGTATTTTTCCCTTATGCTGCTATCCTTTTATAATCCATAATTTTGGGGCCAGGTTGTCCGATAACTTAGCAAAGTGAAAACAGTATGAGTGCCCCTTCTCTCCCCCTGGCTATCAGTGCCGCTGCCCCATTGCCGGCACCGATAGCCAGGGGTAGAGAAACGGCGCCGGCAATGGGGCAGCGTCGTCGACAGACAGGGGGAAAGAAGAGGCAGCGGCACCCATTGCTGGCGCCGCTGCCCCGTGTCCCCCCACCGGAAGCCTGAAGCAGCACGGACCCGACCCCGGCAACAGGGTAATTATACAACTAGGGATGGGGGAGGCAACGGGGCAGCGGCACCGGCAATGGGTGCCGCTGCCCCTTATCCCCCCCTGGCTATCGGTGCCGTTGCCCCATTGCCGGCGCCTCTTCTCTCCCCCTGTATTTTGAACTTAAAAACTCAAATGGGTTTTTGGCTTCAAAATGTGTATTTTTCACTAATGCTGCTATCCTTTTATAATCCATAATTTTTAGGCCAGGTAGTCTAATTACTTGGCGACATAATAACGGTATGAGTGCATGGTTTGGGAAAATAGATGCAGAAGGACAAATGGATGAAAGGATGGCCGCATCTGGCAACTTTATTGTTTGCTTTTTTTCAATGCAAAGGAGGAGCGTATAATTATTAAAAAGGGTATTTTTGGAGATGGACAGGCAGGCTGTAGGGGAGGAGGTAGGCCTGTATTTTGAACTTAAAAACTCAAATGGGTTTTTGGGTTCAAAATGTGTATTTTCCCTTATGCTGCTATCCTTTTATAATCCATAATTTTTGGGCCAGGTAGTCTAATTACTTGGCGACATAATAACAGTATGAGTGCATGGTTTGGGAAAATAGATACAGAAGGACAAATGGATGAAAGGATGGCCGCATCTGGCAACTTTACTGTTTGCTTTTTTTCAATGCAAAGGAGGAGCGTATAATTATTAAAAAGGGTATTTTTGGAGATGGACAGGCAGGCTGTAGGGGAGGAGGTAGGCCTGTATTTTGAACTTAAAAACTCAAATGGGTTTTTGGGTTCAAAATCTGTATTTTTCCCTTATGCTGCTATCCTTTTATAATCCATAATTTTGGGGCCAGGTAGTCTAATTACTTGGCGACATAATAACAGTATGAGTGCATGGTTTGGGAAAATAGATGCAGAAGGACAAATGGATGAAAGGATGGCCACATCTGGCAACTTTACTGTTTGCTTTTTTTCGATGCAAAGGAGGAGCGTATAATTATTAAAAAGGGTATTTTTGGAGATGGACAGGCAGGCGGTAGGGGAGGAGGTAGGCCTGTATTTTGAACTTAAAAACTCAAATGGGTTTTTGGGTTCAAAATGTGTATTTTTTCCCTTATGCTGCTATCCTTTTATAATCCATAATTTTGGGGCCAGGTTGTTCGATAACTTGGCAAAGTGAAAACAGTATGAATGTATGATGGTTTGGGAACATAGGTGTAGAAGCACAAATCGATGAAAGGATAGCAGCATATGGCAACTTAACTGTTTGCTTTTCCAAAGCAAATGAAGAGTGCATAATTATTAAAACAGGGTATTTTTGGAGATGGACAGGCAGGCTGATGGGGAGGAGGTAGGCCTGTATTTTGAACTTAAAAACTCAAATGGGTTTTTGGGTTCAAAATCTGTATTTTTCCCTTATGCTGCTATCCTTTTATAATCCATAATTTTGGGGCCAGGTTGTCCGATAACTTAGCAAAGTGAAAACAGTATGAGTTTATGATGGTTACCCCTGCTATCGGCACTGCTGCCCCTTCTCTCCCCCTGGCTATCAGTGCCGCTGCCCCATTGCCGGCGCCGATAGCCAGGGGTAGAGAAACTGCGCCAGCAATGGGGCAGCGTCGTCGACAGACAGGGGGAAAGAAGAGGCAGCGGCACCCATTGCTGGCGCCGCTGCCCCGTGTCCCCCCACCGGAGGCCTAAAGCAGCACGGACCCGACCCCGGCAACAGGGTAATTATACAACTAGGGATGGGGGAGGCAACGGGGCAGCAGCGCCGGCAATGGGTGCTGCTGCCCCTTATCCCCCCCTGGCTATCGGTGCCGTTGCCCCATTGCCGGCTCCGCTTCTCTCCCCCTGGCTATCGGCACTGGCAATGGGACAGCGGCACCGATAGCCAGGGGGAGAGAAGGGGCAGCGGCGCCGATAGCAGGGGGAGAGAAGCGGCGGTAGCAGGGCTCTAGACCCCAGAAATGGCAGGGGGAGAGAAGCAGGCAGCAATGGCCTCTCTCCCCCTGCCTTCCTGGGGGCTCTGTGGGGTGAGAAGCAGTGTATCGGGTATACACATACACACACACGCACCCTCATTTTATGAAGGATATTTGGGTAAAAAACTTTTTTTACCCAAATATCCTTGGTAAAATGAGGGTGCGTGTTATAGGCCGGTGCGTGGTACACCCCGATAAATACGATAATTTTCCCTTATGCTGCTACCCTTTTATTATACATAATTTTTGGGCCAGGTAGTCTAATAACTTGGCGGCATGATAACAGTATGAGTGCATGGTTTCGGAAAATAGGTGCAAAAGGACAAATGGATGAAAGGATGGCTGCATATGGCAACTTTACTGTTTGCTTTTTTTCAATGCAAAGGAGGAGCGTAAAATTATTAAAAAGGGTATATTTGAAGATGGACAGGCAGGCTAAAGGTGAAGACGTAGGCCTGTATTTTGAATGGGTTTTTGTGTATTTTTCCCTTATGCTGCTATCCTTTTAAAATCCATAATTTTGGGGCTAGGTACTCCGATAACTTGTTAAAGTGAGAACAGTATGAGTGTATGATGGTTTTGGAACATTGGTGTAGAAGCACAAATCGATGAAAGGATAGCAGCATATGGCAACTTAACTGTTTGTTTGTTTTTCCAAAGCAAATGAAGAGTGCATAATTATTAAAAAAGGGTATTTTTGGAGATGAACAGGCAGGCTGATGGGGAGGAGGTAGGCCTGTATTTTGAACTTAAAAACTCAAATGGGTTTTTGGGTTCAAAATGCGTATTTTTCCCTTATGCTGCTATCCTTTTATAATCCATAATTTTGGGGCCAGGTTGTCCGATAACTTGGCAAAGTGAAAACAGTATGAGTGTATGATGGTTTGGGAACATAGGTGTAGAAGCACGAATCGATGAAAGAATAGCAGCATATGGCAACTTAACTGTTTGTTTTCCAAAGCAAACGAAGAGTGTATAATTATTAAAAACTGTATTTTTGGAGATGGACAGGCAGGCTGTAGGGGAGGAGGTAGGCCTGTATTTTGAACTTAAAAACTCAAATGGGTTTTTGGGTTCAAAATGTGTATTTTTCACTAATGCTGCTATCCTTTTATAATCCATAATTTTTGGTCCAGGTAGTCTAATTACTTGGCGACATAATAACAGTATGAGTGCATGGTTTGGGAAAATAGATGCAGAAGGACAAATGGATGAAAGGATTGCCGCATCTGGCAACTTTACTGTTGGCTTTTTTTCAATGCAAAGGAGGAGCGTATAATTATTAAAAAGTGTATTTTTGGAGATGGACAGGCAGGCTGTAGGGGAGGAGGTAGGCCTGTATTTTGAACTTAAAAACTCAAATGGGTTTTTGGGTTCAAAATGTGTATTTTTCCCTTATGCTGCTATCCTTTTATAATCCATAATTTTTGGGCCAGGTAGTCTAATTACTTGGCGACATAATAACAGTATGAGTGCATGGTTTGGGAAAATAGATGCAGAAGGACAAATGGATGAAAGGATGGCCGCATCTGGCAACTTTACTGTTTGCTTTTTTTCAATGCAAAGGAGGAGCGTATAATTATTAAAAAATGTATTTTTGGAGATGGACAGGCAGGCTGTAGGGGAGGAGGTAGGCCTGTATTTTGAACTTAAAAACTCAAATGGGTTTTTGGGTTCAAAATGTGTATTTTTTCCCTTATGCTGCTATCCTTTTATAATCCATAATTTTGGGGCCAGGTTGTTCGATAACTTGGCAAAGTGAAAACAGTATGAGTGTATGATGGTTTGGGAACATAGGTGTAGAAGCACAAATCGATGAAAGGATAGCAGCATATGGCAACTTAACTGTTTGTTTTCCAAAGCAAACGAAGAGTGTATAATTATTAAAAACTGTATTTTTGGAGATGGACAGGCAGGCTGTAGGGGAGGAGGTAGGCCTGTATTTTGAACTTAAAAACTCAAATGGGTTTTTGGGTTCAAAATGTGTATTTTTCCCTTATGCTGCTATCCTTTTATAATCCATAATTTTGGGGCCAGGTAGTCTAATTACTTGGCGACATAATAACAGTATGAGTGCATGGTTTGGGAAAATAGATGCAGAAGGACAAATGGATGAAAGGATGGCCGCATCTGGCAACTTTACTGTTTCTTTTTTTCAATGCAAAGGAGGAGCGTATAATTATTAAAAAGGGTATTTTTGGAGATGGACAGGCAGGCTGTAGGGGAGGAGGTAGGCCTGTATTTTGAACTTAAAAACTCAAATGGGTTTTTGGGTTCAAAATGTGTATTTTTCACTAATGCTGCTATCCTTTTATAATCCATAATTTTTGGGCCAGGTAGTCTAATTACTTGGCGACATAATAACAGTATGAGTGCATGGTTTGGGAAAATAGATGCAGAAGGACAAATGGATGAAAGGATGGCCGCATCTGGCAACTTTATTGTTTGCTTTTTTTCAATGCAAAGGAGGAGCGTATAATTATTAAAAAGGGTATTTTTGGAGATGGACAGGCAGGCTGTAGGGGAGGAGGTAGGCCTGTATTTTGAACTTAAAAACTCAAATGGGTTTTTGGGTTCAAAATGTGTTTTTTTCCCTTATGCTGCTATCCTTTTATAATCCATAATTTTTGGGCCAGGTAGTCTAATTACTTGGCGACATAATAACAGTATGAGTGCATGGTTTGGGAAAATAGATGCAGAAGGACAAATGGATGAAAGGATGGCCGCATCTGGCAACTTTACTGTTTGCTTTTTTTCAATGCAAAGGAGGAGCGTATAATTATTAAAAAGGGTATTTTTGGAGATGGACAGGCAGGCTGTAGGGGTGGAGGTAGGCCTGTATTTTGAACTTAAAAACTCAAATGGGTTTTTGGGTTCAAAATGTGTATTTTTCCCTTATGCTGCTATCCTTTTATAATCCATAATTTTGGGGCCAGGTTGTCCGATAACTTAGCAAAGTGAAAACAGTATGAGTGCCCCTTCTCTCCCCCTGGCTATCAGTGCCGCTGCCCCATTGCCGGCGCCGATAGCCAGGGGTAGAGAAACGGCGCCGGCAATGGGGCAGCGTCGTCGACAGACAGGGGGAAAGAAGAGGCAGCGTCACCCATTGCTGGCGCCGCTGCCCTGTGTCCCCCCACCGGAGGCCTGAAGCAGCACGGACCCGACCCCGGCAACAGGGTAATTATACAACTAGGGATGGGGGAGGCAACGGGGCAGCGGCACCGGCAATGGGTGGCGCTGCCCCTTATCCCCCCCTGGCTATCGGTGCCGTTGCCCCATTGCCGGCGCCTCTTCTCTCCCCCTGTATTTTGAACTTAAAAACTCAAATGGGTTTTTGGGTTCAAAATGCGTATTTTTCCCTTATGCTGCTATCCTTTTATAATCCATAATTTTGGGGCCAGGTTGTCCGATAACTTGGCAAAGTGAAAACAGTATGAGTGTATGATGGTTTGGGAACATAGGTGTGGAAGCACAAATCGATGAAAGGATAGCAGCATATGGCAACTTAACTGTTTGTTTTCCAAAGCAAACGAAGAGTGTATAATTATTAAAAACTGTATTTTTGGAGATGGACAGGCAGGCTGTAGGGGAGGAGGTAGGCCTGTATTTTGAACTTAAAAACTCAAATGGGTTTTTGGGTTCAAAATGTGTATTTTTCACTAATGCTGCTATCCTTTTATAATCCATAATTTTTGGGCCAGGTAGTCTAATTACTTGGCGACATAATAACAGTATGAGTGCATGGTTTGGGAAAATAGATGCAGAAGGACAAATGGATGAAAGGATGGCCGCATCTGGCAACTTTATTGTTTGCTTTTTTTCAATGCAAAGGAGGAGCGTATAATTATTAAAAAGGGTATTTTTGGAGATGGACAGGCAGGCTGTAGGGGAGGAGGTAGGCCTGTATTTTGAACTTAAAAACTCAAATGGGTATTTGGGTTCAAAATGTGTATTTTTCCCTTATGCTGCTATCCTTTTATAATCCATAATTTTTGGGCCAGGTAGTCTAATTACTTGGCGACATAATAACAGTATGAGTGCATGGTTTGGGAAAATAGATGCAGAAGGACAAATGGATGAAAGGATGGCCGCATCTGGCAACTTTACTGTTTGCTTTTTTTCAATGCAAAGGAGGAGCGTATAATTATTAAAAAGGGTATTTTTGGAGATGGACAGGCAGGCTGTAGGGGTGGAGGTAGGCCTGTATTTTGAACTTAAAAACTCAAATGGGTTTTTGGGTTCAAAATGTGTATTTTTCCCTTATGCTGCTATCCTTTTATAATCCATAATTTTGGGGCCAGGTTGTCCGATAACTTAGCAAAGTGAAAACAGTATGAGTGCCCCTTCTCTCCCCCTGGCTATCAGTGCCGCTGCCCCATTGCCGGCGCCGATAGCCAGGGGTAGAGAAACGGCGCCGGCAATGGGGCAGCGTCGTCGACAGACAGGGGGAAAGAAGAGGCAGCGTCACCCATTGCTGGCGCCGCTGCCCTGTGTCCCCCCACCGGAGGCCTGAAGCAGCACGGACCCGACCCCGGCAACAGGGTAATTATACAACTAGGGATGGGGGAGGCAACGGGGCAGCGGCACCGGCAATGGGTGGCGCTGCCCCTTATCCCCCCCTGGCTATCGGTGCCGTTGCCCCATTGCCGGCGCCTCTTCTCTCCCCCTGTATTTTGAACTTAAAAACTCAAATGGGTTTTTGGGTTCAAAATGCGTATTTTTCCCTTATGCTGCTATCCTTTTATAATCCATAATTTTGGGGCCAGGTTGTCCGATAACTTGGCAAAGTGAAAACAGTATGAGTGTATGATGGTTTGGGAACATAGGTGTGGAAGCACAAATCGATGAAAGGATAGCAGCATATGGCAACTTAACTGTTTGTTTTCCAAAGCAAACGAAGAGTGTATAATTATTAAAAACTGTATTTTTGGAGATGGACAGGCAGGCTGTAGGGGAGGAGGTAGGCCTGTATTTTGAACTTAAAAACTCAAATGGGTTTTTGGGTTCAAAATGTGTATTTTTCACTAATGCTGCTATCCTTTTATAATCCATAATTTTTGGGCCAGGTAGTCTAATTACTTGGCGACATAATAACAGTATGAGTGCATGGTTTGGGAAAATAGATGCAGAAGGACAAATGGATGAAAGGATGGCCGCATCTGGCAACTTTACTGTTTGCTTTTTTTCAATGCAAAGGAGGAGCGTATAATTATTAAAAAGGGTATTTTTGGAGATGGACAGGCAGGCTGTAGGGGAGGAGGTAGGCCTGTATTTTGAACTTAAAAACTCAAATGGGTTTTTAGGTTCAAAATGTGTATTTTTTAACTTATGCTGCTATCCTTTTATAATCCATAATTTTGGGGCCAGGTTGTTCGATAACTTGGCAAAGTGAAAACAGTATGAGTATATGATGGTTTGGGAACATAGGTGTAGAAGCACAAATCGATGAAAGGATAGCAGCATATGGCAACTTAACTGTTTGTTTTCCAAAGCAAACGAAGAGTGTATAATTATTAAAAACTGTATTTTTGGAGATGGACAGGCAGGCTGTAGGGGAGGAGGTAGGCCTGTATTTTGAACTTAAAAACTCAAATGGGTTTTTGGCTTCAAAATGTGTATTTTTCACTAATGCTGCTATCCTTTTATAATCCATAATTTTTGGGCCAGGTAGTCTAATTACTTGGCGACATAATAACAGTATGAGTGCATGGTTTGGGAAAATAGATGCAGAAGGACAAATGGATGAAAGGATGGCCGCATCTGGCAACTTTATTGTTTGCTTTTTTTCAATGCAAAGGAGGAGCGTATAATTATTAAAAAGGGTATTTTTGGAGATGGACAGGCAGGCTGTAGGGGAGGAGGTAGGCCTGTATTTTGAACTTAAAAACTCAAATGGGTATTTGGGTTCAAAATGTGTATTTTTCCCTTATGCTGCTATCCTTTTATAATCCATAATTTTTGGGCCAGGTAGTCTAATTACTTGGCGACATAATAACAGTATGAGTGCATGGTTTGGGAAAATAGATGCAGAAGGACAAATGGATGAAAGGATGGCCGCATCTGGCAACTTTACTGTTTGCTTTTTTTCAATGCAAAGGAGGAGCGTATAATTATTAAAAAGGGTATTTTTGGAGATGGACAGGCAGGCTGTAGGGGTGGAGGTAGGCCTGTATTTTGAACTTAAAAACTCAAATGGGTTTTTGGGTTCAAAATGTGTATTTTTCCCTTATGCTGCTATCCTTTTATAATCCATAATTTTGGGGCCAGGTTGTCCGATAACTTAGCAAAGTGAAAACAGTATGAGTGCCCCTTCTCTCCCCCTGGCTATCAGTGCCGCTGCCCCATTGCCGGCGCCGATAGCCAGGGGTAGAGAAACGGCGCCGGCAATGGGGCAGCGTCGTCGACAGACAGGGGGAAAGAAGAGGCAGCGTCACCCATTGCTGGCGCCGCTGCCCTGTGTCCCCCCACCGGAGGCCTGAAGCAGCACGGACCCGACCCCGGCAACAGGGTAATTATACAACTAGGGATGGGGGAGGCAACGGGGCAGCGGCACCGGCAATGGGTGGCGCTGCCCCTTATCCCCCCCTGGCTATCGGTGCCGTTGCCCCATTGCCGGCGCCTCTTCTCTCCCCCTGTATTTTGAACTTAAAAACTCAAATGGGTTTTTGGGTTCAAAATGCGTATTTTTCCCTTATGCTGCTATCCTTTTATAATCCATAATTTTGGGGCCAGGTTGTCCGATAACTTGGCAAAGTGAAAACAGTATGAGTGTATGATGGTTTGGGAACATAGGTGTGGAAGCACAAATCGATGAAAGGATAGCAGCATATGGCAACTTAACTGTTTGTTTTCCAAAGCAAACGAAGAGTGTATAATTATTAAAAACTGTATTTTTGGAGATGGACAGGCAGGCTGTAGGGGAGGAGGTAGGCCTGTATTTTGAACTTAAAAACTCAAATGGGTTTTTGGGTTCAAAATGTGTATTTTTCACTAATGCTGCTATCCTTTTATAATCCATAATTTTTGGGCCAGGTAGTCTAATTACTTGGCGACATAATAACAGTATGAGTGCATGGTTTGGGAAAATAGATGCAGAAGGACAAATGGATGAAAGGATGGCCGCATCTGGCAACTTTACTGTTTGCTTTTTTTCAATGCAAAGGAGGAGCGTATAATTATTAAAAAGGGTATTTTTGGAGATGGACAGGCAGGCTGTAGGGGAGGAGGTAGGCCTGTATTTTGAACTTAAAAACTCAAATGGGTTTTTAGGTTCAAAATGTGTATTTTTTAACTTATGCTGCTATCCTTTTATAATCCATAATTTTGGGGCCAGGTTGTTCGATAACTTGGCAAAGTGAAAACAGTATGAGTATATGATGGTTTGGGAACATAGGTGTAGAAGCACAAATCGATGAAAGGATAGCAGCATATGGCAACTTAACTGTTTGTTTTCCAAAGCAAACGAAGAGTGTATAATTATTAAAAACTGTATTTTTGGAGATGGACAGGCAGGCTGTAGGGGAGGAGGTAGGCCTGTATTTTGAACTTAAAAACTCAAATGGGTTTTTGGCTTCAAAATGTGTATTTTTCACTAATGCTGCTATCCTTTTATAATCCATAATTTTTGGGCCAGGTAGTCTAATTACTTGGCGACATAATAACAGTATGAGTGCATGGTTTGGGAAAATAGATGCAGAAGGACAAATGGATGAAAGGATGGCCGCATCTGGCAACTTTACTGTTTGCTTTTTTCAATGCAAAGGAGGAGCGTATAATTATTAAAAAGGGTATTTTTGGAGATGGACAGGCAGGCTGTAGGGGAGGAGGTAGGCCTGTATTTTGAACTTAAAAACTCAAATGGGTTTTTGGGTTCAAAATGTGTATTTTTCCCTTATGCTGCTATCCTTTTATAATCCATAATTTTTGGGCCAGGTAGTCTAATTACTTGGCGACATAATAACAGTATGAGTGCATGGTTTGGGAAAATAGATGCAGAAGGACAAATGGATGAAAGGATGGCTGCATCTGGCAACTTTACTGTTTGCTTTTTTTCAATGCAAAGGAGGAGCGTATAATTATTAAAAAGGGTATTTTTGGAGATGGACAGGCAGGCTGTAGGGGTGGAGGTAGGCCTGTATTTTGAACTTAAAAACTCAAATGGGTTTTTGGGTTCAAAATGTGTATTTTTCCCTTATGCTGCTATCCTTTTATAATCCATAATTTTGGGGCCAGGTTGTCCGATAACTTAGCAAAGTGAAAACAGTATGAGTGCCCCTTCTCTCCCCCTGGCTATCAGTGCCCGCTGCCCCATTGCCGGCACCGATAGCCAGGGGTAGAGAAACGGCGCCGGCAATGGGGCAGCGTCGTCGACAGACAGGGGGAAAGAAGAGGCAGCGGCACCCATTGCTGGCGCCGCTGCCCCGTGTCCCCCCACCGGAAGCCTGAAGCAGCACGGACCCCGACCCCGGCAACAGGGTAATTATACAACTAGGGATGGGGGGAGGCAACGGGGCAGCGGCACCGGCAATGGGTGCCGCTGCCCCTATCCCCC